>NC_040905.2:58714724-59019820 GCF_004126475.2 Phyllostomus discolor
GCTGCAAAACATTGTCAATTGAATGAATGAGGAGGCATTGGCTCCCATTGTTTCTGCTTTATTTAGGGCTTGTGTTTAGCTTGTACTCTGTTCCTAAATGCACTTTCGCTACCTCACACCCTCCACTACCAATTCCCAGAGAGGGGGAAAATAAATTTGCTTGTCTCTCCACTGACTGCAGAAATTAATTGCAGAAATCTTGTCCCATCCAAGTGTTACATTCACTCACAGGACATTAACATAACTAATTTGAAAGAGCCCAAATGACTGCATAATAGAGCACTGTCAGTACGCCTGACAGTCTTTGGTCATACCAAATTAGCTTGGTTTTCTAATTGAAATTTTTTTCCTTGGACTCTTTTTATAATTTTTTCCTCAGCTATTCATTTTTGATAAGAACAAAGGTTTTATAATTTACAAAAGAGTGCTTGACCTATAATTACTAGGAGGAAATTAGGGGAGGTAGAAAAGTCAGATTTAGTCCTGGTAATGATGCTAGAGACCTTGCTCCCTCTAGGGAGCCTGAAGAATAATGGAATCTTCTATTTTTACGGGCGACCTGTGCACTGGTGCTGACTCTAACTGTGAATCCACTTTACTTTGCAGATCACTTGCTTAACACTAAAAGTGCCAGCAGAATGGCAGGCCATTACTCCAAATGTCATTCAAACCAGTGCCATTTCCACTTGCCCTTCCTGCTCAGAGTGAATTGAAGAACATCTGCCAGTCCTCTTATTGCACCCTTGCATATCCTCTATGTAGAGTTTCATGCAACTTAATTTATGAACCATTTGTGTAAAGAAGGATGGGAGGGGTAAGGTGTTTGTCAAGAACAGGAAATTTAAAGACAGCTAAAATGATCTATTTGAGAAGAAATCCAGTGGTTCTGGATTTTAAAATCCTGTCATTCTCATGCTATGAATGTCATTTTATCATGCCTGGCATGGTTTTCGAAGGTCTGCTAATCCTGTATACTTAAATTAGAGATCTTTTCTCAAAAGAACGGTTTTCCTTTTGAGTATGTCATAAAGTGATTCAACGCATAAGAATAGAATCAGTCCATTCTTGTTACCCTTTAAATTACTGAGTTATAAATTCAATATGGTATTTCAGATTGATTGGGGAAATTATATGGAACTGGAGTTATAGTTTGTACAAGGAGGCAGGTGGGATACACACACTCTTCTTAATCTATGAAGTTTCTGCTGAGTAGGTGAGTGGAGACCAAGTACCGAGGCATGGTTTTCTTTGCTGAAACTCTTGCTTCTAAAAAACACTATTTCAATGGCTTCTTCAATTTGGTTCTAGAAATATAGGTAAAGTTTATTTATATCCTCTGTGAAATTGTAAAGAATCTTGACTTTGAACTTTCTAAGTCTTTTGGGGGCTTATTTCTAGATGCTATCCAATATATTCTCTTGAGTTACTGAATATTGCACACATAGTTATCTATCAATTTTATAACATTGATTGTTGCATTGTTCTTTACCAGGATTTATGTCTTGGGCTCTTTGTTATATCTTCTATGTTGTGAGCAACTGAAAGTCAAGATGAGTCATCATTTTATACTTCACCTGTAAATGGAATGGTATTGAATAAACCAGGAGGGTTCAAAAGAAATCATTTACTTTTCTTTTATCTAAAAAAGAACACAAAAACATACATTGGGTTTATTTTATCCAACATCTATAATTTTGGGATACTTGTTGGATGCAAATTGGGTATGGCCTAATTCTAATTTCACTCCAAATTGCAAAATGTTAATTAAGGAAGGAATTTATTGTCACATAAAACTGAAAAGTCTGGGGTCAATTTTTCAGAAAAACAGTCTTTAGACATAACTAAATAAGGTAGCTTCAATAATGTCATCAGGACTTTCTTTTTCTCGTTCTCCTTGTCTCTTGGCTCTGCTTTCCTGTTAATTTCATCTCTATCCTGTGGGTCCTAAATACTCCATAGTTAAGATTATATCAATCATAACAGTTCAGTACAAGAAGAGAGTACTTTTCTAGGCTTAAAAATGTTCAAAATTAGCTCTGAGTGAACCAGAAAGAGGGATTTACTTATTCTAGAACCCATCACTAGCAGTCAGCATAGGGAATTCTTTGAAGGTCTGGTCTTAAACTTCAAACCTGCCCTAAAACAGCCCCATCCAAAACAAAATTAACTGAGAGTGGGGGAGACAGATTTCCCCTAGTAAAATCATGGTGGTGTCGTTTTCAGGAAAAATAACAAAACAATGACAAAAGCAATATGTGGCCTTTCCAAGAGTATACAACACAGTTTCTAACAGCAGTACATAGACCCAATACAGACTTCTTATTCACTACTAGAAGTTACTGACAATAAAAAATGGGAAAATGAGAACAACCCTGACCCGTGTGGCTCAGCTGGCTGGGCATCATTCTGCAAAAAATGGAAAAATGTAAGTGTTTTTGTGAGGAGAAAGGATTATTTTATGTACTAATTCCTTTACAAAAAGTTATTTTAAAAAATAATGTGTTTTTTTGGTGGTTAATGCTTTGATATTTATAACTAGATGAAAGGAAGCATGGTTTTTTGTACTTTTTGTTTTGAAGTAAATTTAGGCTTACAGAAGAGTTGCAAAGATTGTACAGATAATTCACTATACCCTTCATAAATCTTCTGCAAATGTTAACAACTTACATAACCATGGGATAGTTCACAATACTAAGAAATTAACATTGGTACAGTGATATTAAGTATAGACTTTATGTGTGTGTGTGTGTTACCATTTTTTCACGGTTTTAATCATTCCCTGTATTTAATACAGGGTACCATGTTGCATTTAGTCACCATGTTTCTATAGTCCTATCTAATCTGTGACAGTCCCTCTGTCTTTTCTTGTCTTTCATGACCTTGACACTTTGGAAGAGTTCTGATCAGTGTTTTATAGCCATTTGGGTTTGTCTGATGTTTCAAGATTAGATTGAGGTTATACATTTTTGGAAAGTGTATCCCAGGAGCAATGTGCCTTTTCTCTACATCATATCAGCATACTTAATATCAACATGATTTCTGCTTATGATGCTAATCATGAGTACTTGGGTAAAGTGCTGTCTGCCAGGTTTTTACACCGTAAAATTATGATTTTACCTTTCCATATTCTATTTGGTATAAGTGAGTTACTAAATCCAGGTCACACTTGAGGGAAGGAGAATTAATCTCTACATCGTCCAGAGAGGAGTATCAAACAATTTGAAAATATATGTTAAAAACCACCATATTAACATAAATAGATTGGGAGGATACCTAGAGATCAAGCAACTGTCCTATTTTTCCTTAACATTTTGTTGACTGAGAATTTTAATTTTTATCAATGAATCTTTCCTATTGCAATTGTTACTGTGGTGGTCTAATGGTGATTTTATATTTCCTTCATCCCTTCTATATTATGTTTAGTTCTTCTGTAGGAAAGGTTTAGTCCTTCTCCAATTATATATTTATTCAAATATTTATTTATATCAATCTGATGACATAAAATAGATTTGGAGGAGTCACATTAACTTTATTTTAGGACTCATTATATAGCTGCAGTGATGGAGACAGTGTGACATTGGTAAAGGGAAAGACACTCGGGTGAAAGGAATGGGAAAAAATAAATAAACATTAGCTTATACCTCACACCTTATACAATGATTCACTCAAAATGGATCATGGTTCTGAATATAAAACATAAAACCAAAAAACTTTTAGAAGGAAATAGATACTCTATGTGGCTTGGTAGTAGATTAAGTATTAAATATGATACTGAAAGCATGATTCATAAAAGAAAAAGATAAATTATACTTTATGAAACTTAAAAACTTGCTGTGTGAAAGACACTTTAAAAAATGAAGGCAAGCTACAGATATTTGCAAATTTCACATCTAACAAATGAAATATATTCAGAATATATGAAGAACTCTCAAAATTCAATAATCAGGAAATAAACTATACATATAAAAATTGGTCAGTAGTATTCCATTGTGTACATGTCCCATAATGTGCTACTCGACTGTAAAAAAGAAGAAAATTCTACCCTTTGTGCCAGCATGGATGGACCTGGAGAATATTATGCTAGGTGAAATAAGCCAGCCAGAGAAAGGCAAACACCATACGATTTCACTCATATGTGGATACTAATAAACAAACTGAACTAACAAGCGAAGGAGGCAGACTCATAGATGGAGAGCAGGATGGCAGCTATTGGGGGGGTTAGTGGGTGGAGGGATTGAGCGAAAAGTAAACAACTCATGGACATGGACTACAGTGTGGTGATTGCATGAGGGAGGAGAAGGTGGAGTATAAGGAGGATAAATGGTAATGGAAAAATACAATAATAAAGCAATTACAAAAAATTTGGTCAGAACACCTGAACAAACATTTGCAAAAAAAAATACAATGATGGCAAAGAGTGTATGTTCAACTTCATTAGCCATTAGGGGAGGGGAAACTAAAATAAGTTACCACTTTACAACTTTTATGATGACTAAATTAAAAAAAATCGAGTATTTTTTAAGGACTGGCAAGCATTCAGAGAAAGTGGAGACACTATATTGTTGGTGGGAATACAAAATGGTATAGCCACTCTGAAAACATTTGTGCAGTTTCATATAAAGTTACATATCACACTTACCATATGACTCAGCAATCCCACTCCTGGCTGTAAAGCCTAGAGAACTGAAAACCAATGTTCACACAAGTATCTACACAAAAATGTTTATGGCAGCTCTATTCATATTTGCAAGCAGAAAACAAAAAAATAACTGAAAAGAACCAAAATGTCCTTCAGTGGATGAACAGATAAACAAACAGTGCATACTCATACACTGGGATACTAATTGGCAAGAAAAAAGAACAAATTGCTGATAGAGCGGCACCCCCTTGTCCAGGGGAGATACCTTCCAAGACCCATAGTGGATGCCTAACACCACAGATAGTATGAAACCCTATACATACTAAACTGTGTTTTTTCCTGTGCATACATACAAATGACAAAGTCTGTTAGGTGCAGTAAGAGATTAACAGCAATTATTAATAATAAAATAAAATAATAGCTTATAATAAAATTATGTGAATGTGGTCTCTCTCTGTCTCTCCCAAAATATCATCTTATACTGTACTCACCCTTCTGCTTTCTTGTAGTAATATGAGATGAGAAAATGCCAATCCTGTTCCTGAATCTGTGCAACAACCTCTTGCGGTAAATGTCTTGGGTGATTCGTTTCAGGGATCCATCGTTGAAGTCTTTGTATAGGCTCAATACTTTCTGGTGCAACACATTGCTGTGAGTCAGAATGTATTCATCTCCACTCTTGCATCTCTACTCTGGCATGTTTGGGCTGTTGTTAAGTAAAATAAGGGTTACTTGGACATAAGCACTGTGATACCGAGACAATTGATCATATAACTGAGGTGGCTACTCAGTGACTAACAGGTGTATAGAATATACAGTGTGGATTTGCTGGACACAGGGGTGATTCACATCCTGGGCAGAATGGAGTGGGACATTGTGAGATTTCATCATGTGGTTTAAAAGTTTTGAATTATTTATTTCTGGAGTTATCCATTAATATTTTTGGACCTTGGTCGAGGGCCAGTAGCTGAAACTGGGAAAATTGAAACTGCTCAATGTGAAACCATGGGTAAGGAGGACCCACTGTATATGCAACAACTCAGGTGAATCTCAAAGCTATTAGGCCAGTGAAAAAGCCAGTTTCTGAAGGCTTTATACTGTATGATTCCATTTGTTTGACATTTCAAAAGTGAAAAAATATACAGTTTTAGGTAATAGATTAGTGGTTGTCAGATGTAGGGTCAAGGAGGGAAGTGACTATAAAAAGACAGCACAAGTGAATTCTGTGTTGTGATTACACTATTCTGTATCTTGATTGTGGTGGTGGTTACACAAATCTATACATATGCTAAAATTCATTGGACTGCACATCACGAGAAAAAAGTTAGTAGTATTGTATGAAATTTCTAAGTATAAAAACTAAACAATGAAATCAATACAGATGCAAGGATAATTATTTTAATCCTTGTTAAAACCCAATACAATTGGTATTTATCTGTTTTTGCTCAAATTGTTTCAGCTGTCTATTGGGACCTCTTTCAGAGCTCCTCTGGAAATACAATTTTAATTGGCATTGTATTATGAAGATTTTATCAATGACATTCTAACCACAACTGAAAGGTCAAGAAAGGGCAATTGATTGTATGATTGTTCATTGAAAAATGATTATGCATCTCATTATTCAATTCTATTAGAGATAGCACCTGATTGGTCTACATTAGCTTCTAATAGATTACTTCATTTGACAGACATTCTTGCTTTGTAATAATTCATATTTTCTATTTCAAGATGACCTATATTGATTTGTAAAATTTTCTTTTTTAGCTTTATAGCATTCTTTTTTCAACTGAATTTTCCCCCCAGCTAGTGCACTGAGGAGGTAGGCGCTTATTTGGGTTCCAGAGAAACATGTTATTGATAATTACTTAACATTATTTGATTAATTTTTCAAAAGCCAAAAGTGTCTTTGTGCTTTATACCAGGAATTGATACCAATATTTTAAAGCATAATTAAGGACTACATAATACACTTGGTTAGCATTAATCTTGGTAATTAAATCATTATTTCCTTTACTAAGTAGAATACTTAATGACATAACTACTAAACAATTATGTTAACAAAGTAATATTTATAAATAAAACATTTAACATAATTTGAAAGAAAATTACTTGATACTGTATTTCAAAAGAATAATAAAATTTCCATGTGCTCTTGTGACAATATCCTTTTGGAAATAGTGTAAACAATTCTAGATATAATCAAAATGCATTTCAGACTTACAAATAGACTTCTGTTGCCCTTTTTAAAACATGTAAGCTAATCCTTATGAATACCTATCATCTTTCCTAAGTAGGAAAATGGAAAAACACTTATGGGAACATGTGAAGGACTTTGTATGTCTGAGTTAAAATGTTGGTCCCTTTTCAAGTGGACTTGTGTAGCCTAGATGCCACATATCTTTTGAACCTTTAGAAGGATTGTTATTTACAGGAATTGAACATGGTATGGTTGCCACAGGCTATAGGCAAAACAAACAAACACACAGGGAAATAGTTTAACTGATGTTGATAACAACAGATTGACCCCAAGGCAGGCAGAGAATTGAAGGGATAAAGGCTCCATTTTCTATACAATTATGAATGTATTTTAATGTTGTGCTTTGATTATCCATTATAAACAATAATAGTAACAACTGTACCAAATCAAAATAACATCAGCATTCCCTGAGTCACTTCTTATCCTCCCTCTCCTCCCTAGAATTACCATCTTGATACAAAGAGGGATTATTTACTGCTCTGTGGAGGTGATTTCTCCTAATGATTTGCTATGAATATAAACCTACATATTGGTCTTTTCAATCCAACCTTCCCAACTTTGAAATAAAACTCAGAAATATTTGTACTTTCCTCAAGAAAATTTTTCTTTTCTTTTCTTTTTTTTTTTTTTTAGGGGAAAGTGTGAATGCAGTGCTGCTCTACCACAGATTATGCAGTGGAGTTTCCCACCATTAGGGCAATCACAGGGGTCGAACATCAGAATGCAATGGAAGAACCTCACTGTGAGAACACCACCTTTGTGATCATGGTATCTTTCCTGCTAGGTAAGTATTCAGTGAAATCTTTAGGGCCAGCATAGCTCTTATTAGAAATTTCTAAGTCTTGGAACAATTTTGTTTGGTCTGTGAAAAATGAGAGATGGCTGGAAGTAGTTTTGGGGACCAAGACATAAATATTGTTTCCTAAAAATCTCAAGACTGCCCCATTTTTTTTCAGGGGAAATAACTCAGTTTGTAACTTTTCATCTCTGTGTCACAGTTCCACATGGAACATGTGCCACATGGAACTGTGACACAATGATTGAACTTCCTTCAATCATTTACTGGGAATGGAGGCTCCTGGAACTTTCTCCAAGTGGCAGTGTTGAGAGCTGAAGTCCAGACTGACACTAACACTAGATAGATATCAGACACACAGGAATAAAATCTTTGTATCATCAGGTCATAGAAAAATTCACTATATATTTTCCAAACTGAAATGAGGCAACAACATCATTTATTTCCTTCCAACATCACCAAAAGCACTTAATGAGGAACTAGTGCTCATGTATTGGTGTTTGGGGTAAAGCATGGTAGGTACAAGCACCACAGGGGGCACTCCAGGCAAATGATTGAAGGAAGGTAGGAATTAACTGGGCAAGCACTATCTGGCCTCTTCGATTCTCAGAGGCTGGAGCCCAGTAATTGACTTCTCAAACTCATTGAGTCAAACATGAGACACAAAGATCACTGAAACATCATCTTGGACCTCAAGTAGACTGACAAAGCATTGTAACAGAAGAATTCTATAATGAATATGCATACAAACATTAAAGTTTTAGAAAAGAATGAAGATAAACTAATTTTGTTGAGATTCAACACATTCTTTCATAAAAACTCAAACCAACCTTCTGAGAGGGAAATGGCAATTTCTCACTTTACAAAAGAGAAAACGAAGTACATCATTCAGTCTCACACTGCTAGTAAGCAGCAAATTTAGGATTGGAAATTATGTCTCCTTACTCTCTCACCCCCACCCCTGTCCTTAAACCTGTGTATTCCATCATATCCACCAGAAACAAAGATACAGTTGAATATGGGCAGGGCAACACACTGTTTGCAAAGATGCAGGTGGAATCAAGGAAGATTTTGGCATTAAAAATTGTTTTGAAGGTTAAATGATTTTAGACACTGACAAGATGAGGACCACCTTATTTGTTAAGGTTCAGAGGCATGGTCCCACATTTCACAGCAATCCAGAATATTTTTCTTTGCATGTTTCCCACCCCAGGGGAAAATATGAATGGGATCCCCCACTACCACAAATTATGCAGTAGCGTTTCCCAGGTTTGGACAAATGGCAGGGGTTGGCACATCCAGAGAGCAATGGATGAGGCTCACTCTGGGAAAACCACCTTCATGATCACATTTCCCCTGCCAGGTAAGTATTCCTTGTATGTTTTGAAATATTTAGAGAAGGAATCCATAATTGAATTTTTATGCAAACAAGAACCAAGTAATTTAGTATACAAAGAATAAGCTGCTTCAAGTCATTTCATAAATAGGAAAAATTAAAATGAAATCAGAAACAAAATTCCAGATTCCAAAAGCAGCCTTTTTTTTTAAATGTTAACATTTGTTCTCACTTTTTGAATTATTTTTTTGAGTGACATTGCTTAATAAAATTATGTAGATTTCAATTGTGCAATTCTTTATTTTTCAATTACACTTCACATTCATTACTATTTTGTACCAGTTTCAGTGTACTGCTTAGTGTTCAGGTAATCACATACCCTGCAAAGTGCTCCTTCTGTTATCCCAAGTGCCCACCTGCCACCATACAGAGTCACCAAAATGTCATTGACTCTATCCTCAGGATGTACTTTATATCATTGTATTTATTATGTAACTACTCACTTGTACTTCTTAATCCCTTCACCCTTTTCACCCAGGCCCCCAAAAGCCTCCTTTTATTTGCAGGAATAACTCGAGGGAAAGGGTACTTTGTCTTCAAAGGGCTCACTGTCTGTTGTTTATTGAGAGCAATTACAGAGATAGTTACTTGAAAATATTCCTGATGGTTATATTTATCCTTGATTATAATTTAATTTAATACAAAATACAGGGTGGGGCAAAAGCAGCTTTACAGTTTTGAGTACACAAAAGTGTTTATTCTTGTGTCATTATTTATTAATTATTGTATTATTTTTTCCATATGAATAACTCTAAACCTACTTTTGCCCCACATTGTATAATGAGACTATTTTCCACTGGACTTGCCCTAGGAAAACTTTTTGTGTGATATTTCCCTTTTAGGACCATTCCTTAACCTGTGTTTGATATTCCCGTCTTCCTTTACAATAACTCCTTGAAGTGTCTAGTTTCTCACACTACAATTGCCATTGCCATTTCCCTCTCAATACTGCCTTGCTTCTTTTAATGACAAAACCAATATCTCACTTATCTCACAGGTAAGATAAGAATTCAATGGTAAAGATCTTAATCTTAGAGATTGATCATTAAATAAAGCACTACAAAATGAATTCAGTTGCTACACTTAAAAAATACTACACCATGAACAAGTAGGAGTTTTCCCCCTTAGAGATTCAAGAATAAATATCAATATCAGAAAAAATTTTAACATAATACCACATCAAAAATTTAAAAATTAACTTGCATTAATTTAATAGATATCTAAAAAGTAATTGCTAAAATTTAAAACCAAATCCTAATAAATGTATTTTGCAACATAAAAGTTCTTTTTTGCTAAATAGTAACATTATTAACATAGTATTAATACAGTATTAACATAATAATGACATAATAAACATAGTATTGTAATTAATAGCAACATTTATACAAGAACTTCTATGTACATGTGTATACTGAATATACAGGTGGCATTTTTAAAGAAAATAGAAACATAGCTGCTTTGAAAGTCTTAAAGGGAATGGATTGACTTTAAAATCAGGATTCATACTTCTATGTTATTATTAAAGCATTAGATTTCTTGAGAATTAAAATGGAAGAAAAATAAAAGAAAACTAATTATTGGCTAGGAGTGTATTTTAGCGTGTGTGTATACATATATAAAATTATATACTTAGAATATACATGTAAATCAGTCATAAACTAATAAATATCCAGTTGTATTACAAAGATATAAAATATATTTCAATGTTCCAGTAATTAAAAACAGCTAAAAAATAATTTTGTGTCTGTTTTATTAATGTTTAAGCTATTACAATTGTTTATAATTTTCTCCTCTTCCCATCCTTCACCTAGGCCCATCCCTCCCAAACCCCAGCCAATCCACCCATTGTTGTTAACACCCCTCCCCCACTCCTTTCCAGCAACTGTAAGTCTGTTCTATGTATCTATGCTTCTGCTGCTATCTTGTTTGTTAGTTTATTGTAAGGGATATCTTTATTAAATAAGAAATATATAAAATATTTAGGGATAAAGTTGAATTTTATTATTTACAGAAACTTCACATAGAAACTATATATTCCTTCATTGGAAGATTTAAATGAAAGTTTGAATAATTGGATGTGTAGAACATATTCCCAGAACCTTCTATTTTATATTACTAAAAATATAAGTTCTAAATAATGCATATAAAACATTGCAATTTAAATAATTATATCAAAATTGGACTTGGTATTATGATGTTTAGTAAAAAGTAAGCTTGAAAAATCTTTATCTAAAAGAAAATATGTAGGATTATGAAATAATAAAAAAGTCACTTGCCACATTAGATATTATAAATATTATTTAGCATCAATACATAAAATACAATATAATATGTCCAATATTTTAAACATTTAGTGGAATAAAATGTCAAGATCTGAAATATCAATAATTATGTACCAACTCTTATTGTATAATAATATAAACCTTCCAAGGGAAAAATTAAAATAGAATTATTATATAAGTATGTTTGGGACAATTATGGAAAATATTATTTCTCTCTTACTTTTTAAATTTAAAATACATGTCGGGTGCATTAAGTAGTTAAAATGAACATCAAAAATTAGGAAGTAATGAAATAGAATAATGAACGTTCTGTGGTGGATAACATTTTTATTTTTTGGAATTAACAGGATAAATTATGATGAAATATATGTGCATAGTGATTTGTGGGAAAGAATATACATAAAACCTAAATTAAATTGTTGTAGGTGGGAATTAGGCCCTTCCATGGGATCTCAAGGAAAGCATTCCAAGGACCCATGCATGGGAGGCTGTGGTGTGGCAATGGTTTGTTTGTGTGGAAATAGAAGCTGCCCCTGGGTTTTCAACGTCCCATCTCCCTCCATTCCACCACAGAATATCAGGACCAGAAACCAAGTCTGTGTCCAGAGATCCTGTGCCATATTAAAGCTCAGTTAAGTCCAGCATCTGGCTAGTTTAGCATGAGTTTCCAGTTGCAGTCCATTGCTGTGCTGTGATATTCAGGCTCCATCCTTGAGCCTGTGTGGAGTTCCCACAGCCATGGGCCCTGCGGCTGCCAGGGCTACTTGGCTATGGAGAAAGGGTGCACAAATGCACGGGGCGAGAGCAAGTCATGAGCAAGAACGAGTGTTCTTTGTTCCTCTGGGTTTATAACCAGGACCTTGTGTTTGGGACATACCAGATGCTTTCTCAAAATGACCAACCGTCTTCCCAAGTTTTCATGGACTTTGGATGGGTTTACCTCTAAAGCAGTCTCTTATTTTCCCATGCTAGCCTGATAGACCACTTTGGTCAAGCACCTCCCCCTGCACCACTTTGACTTCAATTGCACATGTACCTGCCTTCCCCTGCTCCTACATGGCAATCAGGTACCGGAGGTGGAAAGGGAGGAGTGTCATTACTCTGCAGAGCACAATGCTGTGGCCCCCTGGAGTGTCAAGCTGCAGCTTCCTGGTGAAGTCAACAGGCTTATGCTCCCCAGTTTATTAAGCTCAATGTCTAGATACCTTTGCCACTTTCCTGTCAATAACTAGCTAAATGCTAATGGTAATACAATGATAATATTGCTATATATTATAGGTATTTTTCTCAATGTAGTAATAATAATATATATTAAAAGTTGTAAGAAAGATTCAAGATTTCAGATAAATTAGTGGGCAAACAATATGGTAACTCATAAAAGGGGAAATAATTTGTTTAATGGGGTAAATTAGATCATCTCTAGTTATAAAAGACATATAAAATCTTAAGATATTGTTTTACACAGAAAAATTAACAAACTAAAAGCATAATATCCCAAGCTAGGGATACTGTCAAGAAATTGCCATATTTATTAATTACTGGTAATTTAGTGATTTGGTATGGATTTTTGAAAAGCAATATGGCAGAAAAATTAAGCTGCTTTAGACTTAAATACTATATTTTCATTCCTAATTTTGTTCTAAGTAAAGGCAGTTTCTTTGGAAAAACAATAATGTTGGGACAAATAAAAGGAAGAAGGAAAGAGGAATATTGAATGTGTGAAGGATTGACTCTGTAAAGGAAGTCATAGGCATGAGGTGGGCAGGGATGCTGAAGACATGGCATTGTGGACGTCACTCATTCAGAGTCACCAGAAGTCAGAACTGACCCAACAGCAAGTAATAAACACAAACAGAAGCCACAATATCCTGAAATATGTTCATTGTGGCTTTAATAGCAAATCATGAATAAAAGTATTTAATACTAAAATATTTTACCAACATATAGTACAATCAAATAGAATGTGCATACATCCATGTGTGTATTGTATATATGTTACTATAAATATGAAGGAAATGTAAAAAAACAAAAAGTTTATGATATAAGATAGATGAAAACAGTATAAAATGCATTGAATTAATGTTGCAGGTATATACATGTATGTATTACCAATTATTGACAGTGGATAGAAATAGGTTCATCCCATAGACTAACCAACATTAATTTATTGACTTACTAATATGTTAGTTAACATAACAAGATAATAAATTCTTGACTCAGATCTCTGCCTTTCTGCTCACCTAAACTATCTTCTGGATAAATACTATTATTTATATCTTGATTATATACAAAAGTAATATATTGGCTGAAACTGAATGAATAACTTTTTAAAAACAATGATTAAATTGAAAATCATAGCTAAAATTTTGGGTGCCGTACTAGGTGATGTATCCTCTAATCTGGTGGGCTTTTCTCTATACTCAAATGTTATACTTGAATATCAGTGCATTGAATCCAAATACAGGACTTATTTTTATTAAAGATCGTAAATTTTAAAGTAGGTAGAAGCATGATTTGTTAACTGCCAAGTAATTCCATTGATCCATTCATTTACCCATTCTTAATATAATATTTATTGTGTCTTTATTATGTGCTTGAAACTGCCTCTGTCATTATTGAACTACACTTTTAGAGAAGAAAGGCAGTTGCCAGAGACTCACTGGTGCCCTGCACAGATCCTCTGGGAACCTTTTTACTGATTTGCTGTGCCTACCCCCAGCTGCCAATAATAGAATTTTACGGTAATGACTCATATCTGTAACTTTCCCTAAAGTTTTGCTCTGAGGATACTGGAGTCCTCTTGCTTGGAGATGCCCAGGAATTAAGCCTTTGCCTCTCCGCTGCCTTGGGGCAGTCTGTGTTCGAAGACTGACTGATGCTGTGTGTAATAGTCCAATAACCTTACTTCAAGGCAGGATATACTCTGTAGGACAATTTGTGTTTCAAAGCTCTCCTGTGTGATGAGACTGAAGCTAAACTTCACTCCAACTACACCTTTGCTTAACTTCCTCCTCTTCCCTATCCTCTTCTCTCACTGCCTTGAAGGTTTCTTCTGAGAGTTCACTCTTAATAAGCTACTTGCCTCATGAATCCCATGTCAGGCTCTGCTTATAGAGAATCCAATCTAAGATAGTGATTAAACAAGTAATTACATTATGTATTATGGGTGTTATGAACAGTGAAGTGTAGAAAGCTCTGGGTATACAATGTAGAAGTTTTATCTTAGATTAGAGGTCGGGTTATCCTCCCTGAGGAAAGAACATTTAAATTGAGCCCCTACATCTTTTATCTATCTTGTTTTAAAGTAGCATGGCATACATTTGTGAAGTGTCTGCCATGGCTGAGGTCTAATAACTGGTCCATCTCATGACTGAGACCTTTTTCTCATTAGCTTCAAACTGTGAACACTGGTCACTGACAAGAGTGAAACCACTATAGAAAGCAACAAGTGAGTTAGGCATGCTACCCATCTCTGTACATTAAGAACTGTCTTAGGAAACATCTGTGAAACTGTGTCATTGAGGACATCCTTCAACCTGCATACATATACACACATACATGTAGTTCTCCGAATATGCATGTATATAACTAGCATACTGGCTAGTAGAATTTGGGTGGTGGCCAAAATAATGCTATGTTTAGTGCAATTCTACTATGGGCCTCTATAACTATGCTTCTATTTAATGTCATAGAAATAATGCTTTTATTAAACCAAATATTCGAGTTAAAAATCCATGTTGTGAAACAGAGAGGTAGACTATTGATTCTCATTTACATAGTATATATCCTATTTAAGGCACAGATGTGAAGTGTAAGATGAACCAACCACTAAAATCTTGGAGGAAAGAGGGGGTACAACTTTAAAGAAAAAAGCCATCTGCATGGCAGTTATGATGACAAGAAATAAAGAAGGAAAACAACCCTAATGCTTTTAATTGCTATAGTGCACCTGCTACTATAAAGCACACTGATACGCAATTTTCAAATGGTTAATTTCATGGTGAAAACATAGTAAATATTATTGATTAAAGGCAAATAATAAGGTGAATGATTTCTGTATTTCAATGTTTATGGGGGAAAATAAATTTAACAGACATGATTATATTTAAAGTAATTCTATTTTAAGGTATACACTATGGCTTATCTATTGGAAACACATTTATTAAGAAAAATTTATATCCATGAAGGAAAAGACTTAAAAGTATCAAAAGACTTACTGAAGATAGCACAGGGGTGCTATGGCCATTGTAAGCTTCAAACATATTTAGGTTCTCATATTCAGGCATTACTTTATAAAGATTTTATTTATTTATTTTTAGGGAGGGAAAGGAGGGAGATAGAGAGATAGAGAGAGAGAGAGAAACATCAATGTGTGGTTGCTGGGGGTTCTGGCCTGCAACCCAGGAATGTACCCTGGCTGGGAATCGAACCTGGGACACTTTGGTTCCCAGCCCGTGCTCAATCCACTGAGCTACGCCAGCCAGGGCTTTATTCAGGCATTACTTTAAACAGAATACATAACCTTTGAGAAAATAAGCAAAACAGTCTCAAGATTCTAGGACAATAAATTAAGCATCCAAAAATGATGTTTTTCAAGACCCTTGGGGAAAGTTATATTTTAATGTTAATAGTTTTGTTTGTGTAATTATATTATAATCTTTGGTTGATCATCATTTTAGAGACTTTTGAATTTCTTAAGTATACTGCACAAATAATTATCTATTATATGGCAGAATTTGAAAAAGTATTTATAATATTGTCTTTTGGTGGAGACTTCACAGTAGGTAAATTTTATATCGTTGTTATTAAGAACAAAAGTTATAATAGAAAGAATTTTCCAAACATTTACAAAAGAAAATAGGGGAAGCAGAATATTTGCACTAAATAGTGGTTTAAATACTATTGTAAGTGGAAACTATGGTAGGTGTTAAGTATGCAATTATTTTAGTAGCTTCTTTCTTTTTTCTTTTTTTAAATCATCTCAGCCAAAAGCTCTGTTATACTTCAACAAATTGTAAAACTGAAGGGCTCTTGGGTCCATAGCTCTTTGAAGGGAATAGACTAACCCAGTATCGTACTTAGCCCCACAGTAAATTAATTACTTAGGGCTTATGTGGTTTTATGCAGGACACAATCATTCTAGAGATGGGACTTGTTTATATAAAATGGCATATTAAAATCAGAATTTAGACAAGAAAGTAGTGACTAGTATACAAAACAGAAATGCTAAGCACAGTTAACTAGCAACTTCAAAATTTCAGGATGTACGTTTAGTTTAAATGCTATAGAGATTTAGCCAAGACAGTTGTATTCTTAACATTGTCAGATATCACTTTCTGAGGAATAAATCACCTGATGAGTATTTATTGTAAACCTTCATGCCCACGAAGCTAATAATTGACCAAAGCAGGCTTTAAATATAGTTGAAGAAACTGGGCTTGATAAAACTAATGAATATGATATTAAATATAAGCACGTGATATTTTTACAAATAATAATCTACTTAGTTTTGTAGTATGGCTAGTTAGAAAATGAGATACCCTATAAACTGAAAATTTCATGTGCGGTATTTAATATTTTCCAAATAGCATAAATGTGTACCATTACCCAGCCTTAAGGAATTAAATAGTGGCCACCCTCTGAAGCGTAGCGTGTTTTTCTCCTGGTCAAGCTCTCCTGTCACTCTGAGATTACTGTTGTCTTGAAATTTGTCCTTAAATAGTCCCTTTTTTCACATGTATTTATCACATATTATCCCTTTACTTCATCATATGATTACACAACAAATTATCCGTTTTCTTGTCTATGGCTATATGGATTATTTATAGTTTTCACTGTTTTGAAAAATGTTGTTGTTCATATTCAGTTACATTTTTAGAATCTCAGGATGAAATTTTATGATGTGAGAATATTATTTAATTTTGTAGTAGGACTTAATTTTGTGTTAAGGAGGTAACATCTTCAGAATGAATTTGAGAATCTGCTTTTCCCATTCTGTAGAAGAATTTGTGTAGGATTGAAATTATCTATCTTTGAATGTTAGATAGAACTTCCCCCATGAAACTGTGTGTGGCATTGTTGGTAGAAAAATTTTAAATTACTAATTATTTTCCTTTTGTTTATAGAAATTTTCAGACCCTATCTTAGATCAAATATGGTAACATGATTAATTTAGAAATCTACCCTTTGTATATTTTCAGATATACTGACAGTTGTCATTTATTATTTAAAAATATCTGACACATTTCTTAATATTATTTGTTACCTTTTGCTCTATTCTTCTTGATAAGTCTTGGTAGAGGATTCTCAAAATTATTAGTGAAATATTTTTATAGGACTAACTTTTGACATTACTTGGCCTTCTCTGTTGTATTTTATATTAATTTGTGATATTCTATTAACTTCCTATTTCTGTTTTTCTTGGGTTTATTAGGTAATTTTTAAACAAATTACTTAGGTTATATGCTTACTTTATCAACTTCAGCAATATTTATAGGGTTTTGTTAAAGTTTTTCATTTTGTTATAAACTTGTCAATTTATTCTTATAGTCCTTCATTTTTGCCTTGAATATTTTGATGCTGTGTTTTCAGGTACACGCCAATTTGCATTATTATATCTCATTGGTGAATTAAAATATACTATCAATATATGTAATTTCTCTTTATCTCTACCAATTATTTTGCCCTAAATTTATGCTGTCTGAAATTAAATGGTTATATAAATTATTCATGGTCATTAGTTTGGTATATTATTTCCCCTGTTTATTTTCTACTTTTCAATGCCATGCTTACTAATATTTTTTCTTTGCTTTTGCTTTTTTTAGCATGAATTTTATGCTGAATTTATTCCTGGGTGATAAATTTCAGTTTCTTCAATTTTTTCTGTGCTGTCTTTTACTTGGGCGCAACCACCTCTTCTGTTTGAGGACGATCAGCTCTTAGCAAGGATCCTCTCAGTGTGGCAGGGAGAGCTCACATGTGGGTTCATCTGCTCATGGGCTGTGTAAGTCCTGTGACACATCCTGGGAGCTTTGTTCACCTGGATGCACTCAGTGACCAGAAAATCTACATCTAAACCTTTAAAATCAGCATTACTGTCTGTGTTTTTACGCATGTGCAGCAAAAATTCAGCACTCATTTTCAACCACTTACTCTGTGTCCAGCCCCACTGTTTGGCCTGAGCACACCTGCTAACCCCACCATTGTTATGACAGACCAGCACACGTGGCTTCTGCAAAGTGACATCATTCAGCTACTAGATGGCCTTTCAGATATGCTTTTCATGAGTGTTCTTCAAGTTAACATGAAGATTTGAGCCTCCTGATTTGCATGATTTTGTGGGTTTTTCTGGGTCAAGTGAATAGTAAACCATTTTCAGAGATCACCCCAGGTAACTTACAAGAAGAAAAGTTTATCTTATAAACAACATATAGTGTAATTTTTAAAATAACCAATGCAGCTTGTAAATGTGAGTTCAGAATGCTTTAACACTAATCATCCTCCCTCTTATTTTACATGGCATATGTAGGATTTTTGCATTCTTCTGATTTAGTTTTCATTTTAACCTTCGAATTAGACATTATTATTATTTAATGCCACAGGCATTATTTTAGAGTTACCCATATGTTTACTATTTTTTCTAGGTTGACTTTCTTTTTCCCTAAAGTCCATCTTTAATGCTTCTTTAGTGAGGGTCTGGTTCTAGTAAGTTGTCTCAGTTTTTGGTTTTCTAAAAGTATTCTTCTTTTCACTGTTTTTGAAAGTTAATTTCTCAGTATATATAATTCAATTCTGACTTATTTTATCACTTAAATATAATATCCCACTGACTTATGGCTGTCACTATTGGTGCCAGTCAGATTTCAATTTATTTCTGATTGATAAATTTTTTTTACTGCTTTTACAATATTCTTTTTCTCCTTTGTATTACACATTTGGGTCTATATATTGGGTTATTGTTTTCCCTTGTGTGAGAATTACTGTTCTTCATGTATCGGGAGTTTATGTTTCTGGATAATTCTTATTGCCTTTCCAACATTTTACATATTCTACTTTTCTAGATTTGCTTTCTTCCTAGAATTCTTTGATGAACTTTGATATATTTTTCTTTTTTCCATGTCTCTTCACCCGCTCTCTCAACTAAATTTTCTCCATGGTGTATTCTCTGTAATTTCTTCATATCTATTTCATAATTGACTCATTTTCCACTGACCTGAATTTTATGGGCTATTAACTTTGTCTGCCTGTCTGTTTGTTCATCTGTCTGTCTGTCCGTCCGTCCATCCATCCATCCATCCATCTCCATCCATCTATCTGTGATATATCTAATGAGACATTGAAAAAAAAAGGAAAGAAATACAAAAATGGAGAAGAGAATGGTTCTAATTTTCAACTTCACTTGGGATCAACAAGCCTGAAGTTATAATCCTGAGGTAATATAAATAGTATAAGGTAATATATATATAATAATAATAATATATTTATCTACAGAAGATTCTCTTCTTCAGCTGATTTTTGCTGAAGTGTTAGTTTTTCTTTTAAATTTAATCTTTATTGTGTTTATTCTCACTACCATTTAGTCCCCTTACACACCCCTTCCCCCTGTAATCACCACACTGTTGTCCATGTCCATAAGTCCTTTTTCCTTTTAGTCCCATCCTCCACTCCCTCACCTCCCCTGCCACCACTAGCTGTCATCCAGCTCTCCAGTTTAGGTTTTAATCCTATCTATTTTATTTTTATTCAGAATATTAGTTTTTAACCCCTTTTTATGGGCTTACTGAAAATAAAGATTCTACTCCTAACAACTTTCAAGAGAAAATTTATTACCCATAGTACAAATTATTTAACTAAGGACACTATGCTAATTGTCCAAAGATAGTGTTCCAAGTTCCTTGCTAGTTCCTTTTCTGTATTTCTCTGCTGTAGGCATCTTCAGGCAGGCTTTGGATTCAGGGGAGCAGTCAAGGAAGGTAATTGGATGCTAATATTTCCTACAGTCTTATCCTGGGAACATTCCAAATACCTTTTTGGGTCTTTTTTATCATTTTGCCAGGACTGAAATTTTCCCACTGAAAATGGCCCATACGCACTAACTCATCATTTAATTCAGGCAGGTGATTTAGTTGCTCTTCTAATTATTAGTAAACAAGTAATAAATGGTGGAATTCAGGCAATAGTGTATGTCTAAATCAACTGCAATCATTCTTGTAAACTTGCCTGACTGTCCCCTGGGAAAGATTAAGGGAATATTCAGTAGTTGAGATTATAGTTTCATATAAATAAGAGGAGACTTTAGTTTAACAATATATTCCTAGTCTTTATTTTTAGCTGTAAATTTTTGCTAATATTTTAATTTGGAATGAGAAACAGGACAGTCTTCTCTTACGAAAGATCATTCTTTCTGAGGCTGTTAATCGTACTAGTCAAAATGGCAGATTCTAATGTTTATGTTGGATATACATATGCTTTGAAGACTACTACATGGAAAAAACATGACTACCACACCATAGAAATACCTCCAAACAAGAACAAGAACAACAAAAGCCTCAGATTTTTCCTGCCCAAGCTGCATTCTGCCATCTGAGGTTTCCTAATTGAGCCTGTGGCCTTCCTCATTTATCCTTCATTCTGCTAGCAGATTTATACTCTAAAATAACCATCTGATCACATGTCCCTCCTGTTTGCTATCCTTTAATGTTTCCTTTTACTGATTAAGGTTAATTTTAAGCCTCTTTGCCCTAGACACAAGCCTCTTTATGGCAGGCTTATTGTCTACCATATCTTGCCTTTCCCTGACCCTTCCCCACAATCGGTTCTTAGAAGAGAAAAAATTTCTATGTGTGTCTTAGACTTTGAACAAAGTTCTTATTGTGCATAGTGCTCCTCTTATCACCACCATTCCTCACCCTTACGTCAACAGTTGCCCCATTTTTTTGTGTATAACTTGTAATTATCCTGTGGAATACAGTCTGTAAATCTTCAGCCTGGGCTTGATGGTTATTCTCTGAATTCTCTCAACATAGCACACCAGGCACACCATTATCATTATCCACCTGTTTGTCTGATTTTCTTCACTATTCAATTATTAGAGAGAGAGCTTGCTGAAGGCAGGGGCTGTGCTATGGTCATTTGTTTCTCCAGTGCCCAGCTTGGTGACAAACATGAAGTAAGTGGATAAAACATTTCTTCCCTTATTACTAGGCTTAAATAAATGCCTTATTCAATCAAAATGATCCTGGAATCCATCTGCTATAGAGCTTCTATTCTCCTTCTAAGAAGAACAGCATTTCATGACTTAGCTAAATAGGAAGAGCAAAATCATTGACAATCTGGGCATCAGCACAGGCAGTCTTTGAAATCTCTCTTCTCAACTTGCCTTCAGTTAGGAAGCTTATACAAAGTTAACTTGCTGACCCAGGTCAAAGCCTTTTCATGGTAACAATGGTGGAATTCAGAATAACTTATTACATGTAAAATTTTGGAGCTTGGGAACTGATTCAGATTAGAGAATATAGAAATTTATTATTTTCTCTTGACTCCCTTCACAATTATTAAAATATTCATTCTATTACTTCCTGGTCTAGAAAAACTGATATTAAAAAAAACAAAAAATAAATGTGGTTTAGTGAAATAGAATGTGTGCATTTTCACCTCTGGTTACAATATTTATGAAATATTTATATAATTATATAAGTAGATGTTGATTGCCTTACAGATACTCATTTATGTCTTAACTAGAAATTTATAGAGGGTAATTCTCATGAATTCAGTTTATACAGTTCCTGGCTCAGCACCATAACAGATGTGTATTACATGATTTTTATAATGATGTTAAAATGTTCAGTTGCAAAGGTGGTCCAGGCTGTGGTCACATAATCTTCCTATTCTCTGTTCAATGAATAATTCAAGTAGTAGCCTTCATACTCCTCATAAGATTGAGAAGATATATCTATTCACGGGTTCTGTTTTCTATTATTGAGATGTAAGGAGCGACTGCAAATGCAAAGTCTCTGGGGCCTTGTTACAGGGGCCAGCTTTAAGTTTCCTTTGTGAACTTGAAAGGTTATGCTGGGAGAACAGAATCTCTAGTGAAAAAGCAGGATCAGTTTCAGGGTCTGTGTCCATATAACATGAAGTATATATGTGTATTCATCAAAATAATGTGTGTGAGGGCAGTTCCTTCACTTATTTTGTTTTTTATGAATATAACCAAATACTAAAATCTATTCAAAGATGTTATTTGAAAATATATAATTTTGTACACAGAAATGGGATGACAGATTTTAAAATTATGTGTTTTATGTATGATATAATATGGTACTAAACATTCATTAGATACTTGTAATTAAACATTATGTAAACATTATGTGAGAATCTCTAAAAACTGTGAGTTTATGCATGAGGATCAAAACAAAGAAGAATATGTAAACTGAAATGCAAAGCTCTATGTAAGTATATGAAAGAACCTGAACCTGTAACTATTATCCATTGGATAAAAGCAAAGTAAACCATTCATTAGGTTTTTGAACTATAAACCATCAAAACATAGTTTCTTTTAGATACTCTGGATGTAGCTATATTTATTTTTATTGGAAAGTATTTTTAAGTCAAGAATTTGCATGTGTACATTAGCTGATTCTCCAAATTTAAATATGTAAAAATGTCCCTTTAAATATGTAAAAATATAGCAAAAACTATCTGTGTTTCTAAAAGTTAGTATTTGATGAGAGACAACCACATTAAACTTTAAAACACATATTCCATAATTATGGACAAACAACTTTTCAGAGTTTTTTTCCTCCTTAGGTGATGATCTAATGAAACTGATCATTTCCTACACTACTAACTTTCCTACTGCAAGTGTTGCCTGGAAAGAAAGTCCTGGGTGAGTATTCTAAAAAAAATCACTTCATTTATAATTTTGAATAATATTTTCATAAGAAGTCTGATGACAAAGACAGCCCAAACAGGAAAAACAATAGAAAAGTTTATGACGTATAAAATGAATTCTTCAAAAAGAATTTTGTTTCAAAATGCCAAGGGTTATAAGTCAAATATATGCAACACATTTTACTATTTATTACCTTTCATTGGCTGAAATTCATCTCCTCTGACAACCCTGGGTAAATCATGTTACATATTTCATAAAATATGAGTGCTGGTCCTTTTCTGAAGATGGCACTTAGTGTGTGAACTCACTGCCATTGGCTGCATCCCAGTTGCTGCAAGCTCCCCTATGACCACTACTTCTCCAGAGTCTGTTGGCAGTTGAATCAGAGAAGAAAAGGTATTTATAGAAAACATATGCAAAAGGTTGATAGCTCGTCCAGTTTTAGTGCTCAAACTGACAGCTAAATACAAATTGAGAAATGTAAGTTTCACTTCGAGCAAATTTACTGGGTGAAAACCTCATTTTTTCATTTCATTTGAATATGTTCACTGCTTCTCAGAATATGCAACTTTATAGTGAGCATATTTTTTATTCTTGAAGGCTCATTATTTTACAGTGAGGTTACTGAACCTAGACCACGTAGAGCAGATTACCCAGCATAATATTAATCAAAATATACATGGCAAATGGGATTCCAAACAGTGCCAAATAGGTATCTGCTTTTAACACAGAATAAAATAGTGCATTTAGCTCCTTTATTAAAAGGTATTATGGGCAATTTATTTTTAAGCCATCTCTCTAATACTATTAACTAGCATATAATTTAATGTTCTGCCAAGCAACTTGACTTTTACTGTTTCCTTCAAAACATTAATTTGTAAAAGCGAGTTGATACAAAAAATGCCTTTGACCCTGAGAGAAGATTCAAATCATTAAGAATAATTAAATGATCTTTTAGACACATGTAACAGTCACTTTGGGGCTTACAAAATAATGTATTTTCTGTTGCCATGTATTATATGGTATTCATAGGGAAAAATAAAGCCAGTACCATTTGCAGTGGAATAATTTATATCCTCTGAGTAAATCATAAGAGTTTTATAAGTTTTGCTTAAATTTAAACAGAGTTGCCAGATGCCAAATACCTCTAAACAAACAAGTGAATGGAGACCCTCCCAGTTTTAACAACAGAGAAATGAATCCTATTAATGTCTGTTTAGGAAATTTTGGACAGGTCAGTATAGTGGATATATATATTATTTTATATAATATATATTATAAAAATACATATATTTTACTATCTTTATAATGTGTTCTTTTTAATAGAGAAAAGAAACCAATTCATTTCCAATTAAAATGTAGCCAAACAATTTTATACTAAATAGGCAATGGGGATAATGATAGGACAATAAAAAATATCTTAGTTTTAATATGTATAAACAAAACTACAAATTCTGATGTGTTTAAATAGTTGAAAATTTTGAATGCTAAATGGCAAACAAAACTTAAATTTTAAAGTAAAGCAAGGTTGTATGCTTCTCTTAAATAGGTGAAAATATTAGAAATAATAGTATTAAGTAAAAACAGCAACAAAAACAAAAATAAAATCTTGATGTCACCCATCCTCCCCATGCTCCCACAATAGATTCCACTATGCTATAAAGGAAGTGTACATTGTATATGTTGCATATACATATTTCCACATACAATTTGTTTTATTTTCACTTGAAAGAAAATGGGTGTTCAATACTTTGGTAATATATCTTTTAATTTTCCCTACTTTTTAATACTATTTTTGGATGTGGATGACACAAAGTATTGTAAAACTTTTTCCTACTCATAGACATTTAGATTAGGTTTTTGTTTACAAACAATCTAAAGAAATCCTTAGGTCTGTGAGATCTGGTTCTAAATAATTGGCATTGAAAAATTCTCTGGGTTCCTTTGGGTAAATTCCCAGAAGTTGGGAGCACTAGGTTAAAAGGCAGATCCAATTTTTACTTCTCTGAGGAATCTCCATACTGTTTTCGACAGTGGCTGCACCAATCTGCATTCCCACCAACAGTGGGAAAGGGTTCCCCTTTCTCCACATCCTCACCAGCACTTTGTTGATTTATTGATGATAGCCATTTTGACAGGTGTGAGAGGATATCTCATTGTGTTTTTATTTTGCAAGATCTTTAATTTGAGTGATCAGTATATGATCTTTTTGATGCATTGTTGTATTTGGTTTGCAAATATTTTCTTGAGAATTTTAGTGTCTATGTTCATTAGGAATATTGGCCTGCAATTCCTTTTCTTTGTAGTGTCTTTATTTGGTTTTGGAATTCAGATAATACTGGCCTCATGAAATAATTTTGGGAGCCTTCCGTCCTCTTGAATTTTATTCAATAGGAACCTGATGCACTGATTTGAAAGAACATAAGCACCCCTATGTTCATTGCAGCCTTATTTACAGTCACCTAGATACAGAAGCAGCCCAAGTGTTCATTAGTAGATGAGTAGATAAAACAACTACGGGATGTTTACACAATAGGATCCCACTTGGCCACAACAAAGAAGAAAATTTTGCCCTTTGTGAAAGTATGGATGGATGTAGAGAATATTATGCTAAGTGAGATAAGCCAGTCAGAGAAAGACAAATACCACATGATTTCACTCGTATGTGGAATCTAATGAACAAAGTGAACTAACAAGGGAAACGGGAACAGACTCCTAGATAAAAAGCAGGAAGACAGCCAGTTGGGTGAGGGGACAGGTGTGGGGGTGAAGGGATTGAACAAGATGGAAAAAAGGACTCATAGACATGGGCAACTATGTGGTGATACTGGGTGGAGGGGATATGAGGGATTAAATGGTAATAGAAAAAATATTTTAAAAATTTTTAAAAAGAAAAATTATTTCTGAAGTTTGTAATAGTTTGTAGCCCTCCAAGTAAGAGTTGGTAAAATATTACTTCTTTCATTTCCTCATCAAAACTCTATATTATCAACATTTATTTTTTGTTAACTTATTGGTAAAACATTTCATTATTTTAATATGAATTTTCACTATTACTAGTGAGATTTATCATTTTTACATATCTATTGTACACATGCACACACAATCTCACCCTTGATCATTTTAATCATGAATCTTAAAAACAACTCATCCTGGTAGATTCAATATTTTTTTTAATTTTGCAAAAGAGAAAATGTGCTTCAGTGTTAAGTGACTTGTGGGCTGTGCACTAATAGGTGTCAGAGTCTGGGGATCCAAACTCTATCTGGCCCCAGAATGGAGCTTCTTGCAACTCACTGCATTGCCTGCTACCATCCGCATCTAGTCATCGCTGTCTGAGAGCTGAAACAAGAGGGTAGAGCACTGCCTTGTTTGATCTCAGCTGGGAACACATACAGTGGGGCACAAATTTTTCACAGCCCTGTGCCTGTCCATGAATGACTTTGAAAGCCTATTGATTTTTCATTTGGAGGTTCCAAGTAAATTTCAGGGAGCAGGAGAATTCTCACATATGGAATTTTGAATATGAAGATTGATTGTATACACACAAATACACAATTCACATATAATGTACACATGTACATGTATATTTTAATTGCTTTTTAAAATATTCTATGCAGTTGTTTTCTTTTTCTTATTCTTTTGTGGAATACATTTCTACATTGTATATATATATCCCTTTCTTTGTTACATATTTTCCAAACATTTTTCTTCCAGCTTGGCCCTCATGTTTTAAATCTTTAATAACAAAGGAGATTTAAATATGTAGTCAAATATATCAATTTTTCCATTATATTTTTTGGTATTTGGTCTTATTTAGAAAGGTTGTCTTTACCACCTGAAAAAAATGAGTAGTCTTTAAACAAAAACTTTTAGCACTTTAATTCATCTTGAATTAATATTTGGTATATATATGGTGTTGTATTTTTTAGTCACCTACTTTTTTCTAAGAAGTAACTCATTTGTCCTGAAGATATTGCTTCATTTATCAATCATTTCTCTTGATTTCAAATACTCCCTTTATATGTACATATATATCCTTTGTGTTTGGAATCTGTTCTCTTCCACTGATCTGTGTCTATTCCTGAAGCAACAAATATCTATTTAATGGTTATACTTTTACAATATACGGTAGGAAAAATATCTCTCCACTTTGCCTATTCTTTATCAGAAGTGTCATGAAAATTCTTTAACATTTTCTAGAGGGAATTTAGTACTATCTTTTAAATTGCCATACATGGATTTATTGTATTTGTTTTGAAATCTATATTAGTTATCTATTACTATATAACAAATTACTCCCAAATTTAACAGTTTAAAAAAGTTATACTGCTAACTAAACTAAACTAAACTAAGCTAAACTAAACTAAAAACTATCAGAGTGTTTGTGGGTCAGAAGTCCTGTCTGGTTTTGCTAGATGCCTCTGCCTCAAGCACTTGCACACACCTGAAGTCAGGGTGGTGTCAGCTAGGGCTGCAGTCATCTCAAGGCTGGACTGGGGTAGGATCATTTGCAGGCTTGTGTCAGGATTAGTTCCTCATGGACTATTAGATTGAGAACCTTATTTCTTTTCAACTGTTGGCTAAAACCTGCCCTCAGTCTTGTCTCATGGGCTTCTCCATGTCAGTTTGCAACATAGTTGCTGACTTCCCTTAGAACCAGACAGAGAGTGTGAAAGAGAGTAAACAAGACAGAAAACAGAGTCTTTTTGTAACCTGATTTCAGAAATGACAGCTTATCATTTTGCCACATTCTATTCATTAGAATTAACTTGGTTCAGGGTGTTAGACAAGGGCGTAAATTCCAGGAGGTGGGTATCATCAAGGTACTAGAGGCTGCCTAGAGGTAATTCCATAGATCTTTTTAATATACTTTAATTATATTGTGATTGTAATTAAAATTTTATAAATTTTCCAATGGAGTTGGTATTGCTATTGTATCAAAGTCTCTCTGTCTCTGAAATATTTTTTTTTTATTTCAATCATTGTTCAAGTACAGTTTTCTCCCCCCTCCTCCCGTTCCAGCCCCTCCACCCAACCCTCTCTGAAATATTTTACTTTTGAATTTTCTCTATTACTATTTTGTCTGCAAAAAATAATGGTTTAATTTATGTCTTTAAATATTGACACTTCTTATTTTTCATATTTTACTGCATTGGCTAGAACAATACTGTACAGTGGTAGTGATACTAAGCATCTCGTGTTGTTTTGAATTTTATCACCTCTTTTCTATAGTTATCAAATTGTAATTTTTTTTATCTGATAATGGAGTATATTGCATTAGATTTCCTAATTTTGAAACCACCTTTACATCTCTAGGATAAACTACTAGTGTGAAACTATTTTATTTAGGATTTCATTTTTAGTATCCAATGTAAGATTTTTCCTTTATTTTTCTTCATAAAGTTCCAATATGGCTATGATACTCTGATAGAATACTTAGGGGCTTTAATTTTTAAAATAATCATCTAGTTTATATTTAGAAAAATTATTGTGATGTCATGTAATGATTGACATACAGTATTATGTGAAATTAACATAAAGCATTAAGGTAAAAGTCTAAGTAAATAAGAATAAATACAAGTCTCTGATTAAGAACTTTACCATGCATTGTTCACATGTATGAGGCAGCAGTAAGAGTATATAGTAAAAGACCAACTCTTAACTGGAAGCCTAAAGAACAATTCAGAAAATGTATTTTGCAAGATAATATTTTTTAGAGATTGGAAAATAATGTAGTTAGGGTGTAAAAATTTTACTTTACACCAAAAATCTTGCCAGTTTTTGAAGATATAAATTATTTTCTTGCTGTGGATGGTTATTTTTAGTAAAATCTATTACCACATTAAAAAATTTAATAGACTATA
Organism: Phyllostomus discolor; assembly: GCF_004126475.2. Lineage (NCBI taxonomy): Eukaryota > Metazoa > Chordata > Mammalia > Chiroptera > Phyllostomidae > Phyllostomus > Phyllostomus discolor. Next base: position 58,743,855 of record NC_040905.2, read on the forward strand.
TTTTGAACAATTTTAGGTTTACAGAAGCATTGAGTGTGAAGTACAGTCTCCATATACCCTCCATACTACCTGGCAAGGTGCCCTTATTTTTAACATTTTGCATTCATCTGGAATAGTTATATTACCTTATTTTCAATAACTTCAGACATAACTATTGGCATTCCTGCTATGCTTTGTTACTGTTTTTTTTTTTTTCTGGAAACTACTTGACATTATATATGATAAAATTCAAGAAAAACAAAAGAATGTTTAGAGTTTACAATGATAATAGTTTATGATCTGCTTACAACATAATATAATTAAAAATAGCCCTGGCTGATATAACTCAGTGGATTGAGCGTGGGCTGTGAACCAAAGCATTGCTGGTTCAATTCCCAGTCAGGGCACATGCCTGAGTTGAAGTCTAGTAGTCCAGTGGGTGGCACATGAGAGGCAACCACGCACTGATATTTCTTTCCCTCTCTTTCTCCCTCCCTTCCCCTCTCTCTAAAATAAATAATAATCTTAAAAAATAAACATTTTAATTTAAATTGTTTAGCTGGTAAAGCCTTTATAATAAAATTTTCTTGAATTTATTTTATCATATTTTAACATTTGAATTTTATTATTTATTTGTATTTTGGTTTATATCCTTATCCATGATTACTTCTTCCTCTTTCATAATTTTTGCTCACTACTGAAAGAGATTAAAACCATTTTAAAACAAATTACAAGTAAAAACAAAAATAAAGGTAAAATAAGTAAAGAGTATGATAAATTTAAGTAAAATAACACTGGGCCTTGGCTGGTGTAGCTCAGTGGATTGAGCATGGTCTGCGAACCAAAGTATCGCAGGTTTGATTCCCAGTCAGGGTACATGCCTGGGTTGCAGGCCATGGACCCCAGCAACCTCACATTGAGGTTTCTCTCTCTCTCTCTTTCTCCCTCCCTTCCCTCTCTAAAAATAAATAAATAAAATCTAAAAAAAAGTTACTTAAAGAAATAAAGAAAAAAAAAAATAAAGAAAAGTAACATTGGAATGGTTTGATTTCTAGTTGTTAATGACTTAGGTGAATATGTTCTATAGTCCATATGAATTTGAATAAAGCTTCCTGTTAATTTACTCACAGATGGTGATGAGAATCTCTTTCAGAATGGGGAGATACAGACATCCAAAAATCTGCCCCTTCAAGAAAGCAAGAAAAACACGGACAAAAATGGTTAAAACCATTTTTTTTTTCAGAATTTTTTAAATGAGCTAAATGTTGTTGAAAATTTGAGAAATGTTTATTCAAAACAAAACACCACACTAAAAAAAAAAAAAAACAGCTGAATCAAAGAACAGTAAGCTTTGTGGATGTCTTACTCCATGCAGCTTTCCTCAGTACACAGCAGCCTTGAAAACCAACAGCTTAACAACTACAAGGTGTTTGAAAACCAGCAGTGTAGTAGCCACATAAAAAGAGAAATGGTTTGGAGTGTCCTCCAATTCCTATCTCTGGAGAATTTTCACTATTTGACATGTCTGTCAGTTCCATGAAATGTTCCATCTTCAAGGCTTATCTTTGTTGGGTCTGAGTCAGAGTTCCCCATGTGTGTACAAACCTACATCCAAGCATTTGTTTAAAAAAAATACCAGTTGTTTAACATCACTTCTGTTTGAGGGCCACTAACATGTACTGGGCTATACATATGCCAAGGAAATATCTGAGAAGATCCAAACCTCTCACCCTTGGCTTATTTAGAGGCTCTGTGCCATTAAGAAGTAAAGGTGAAGGTAGAATTATTGTTTTCCTGCCAGAGGGTTGAAAGTATTCCCCCAACCTTACAGAGCCCCTTAGCAATTGTTGGAACACTTACTGGTTCAAGAGATTTAAGGAAATCTCTGTCTAGTAACTAGCTGACCATAGAGATACCCAAGCAGAGTCTTCACTAGTCACACATTATTATTTATACAGAGTTTGCAGAATTAGTTCAAAATAGTTAACTAAACAAACAGCAACAACAAACCACGGGAAATAGGGACATACTACACAGAATTGTACTATATTATATTATTTTGAATTGATTTTTATTGTACTTTTTCCCATTATTATTATCCCCCTTATATCCTCTTCCCCCCTGCAATCACCACACTGTTGTCCATGTCCATGGGTCCTTTTTCCTTTTAGCCCCATCCTCCACTCCCTAACACTCTCCATCCTATCTGAGCTGTCAGCCTGCTCTCTATTTATTAGCATGCCTGTTTTGCTTATTACTTCAGTTTGTTCATTAGATTCTACATATGAGTGAAATCATATGGTATTTGTCTTTCTCTGGCTGGCTTGTTTCACTTAGCATAATGTTCTCTAGGTCCATCTGTGCTGTCACAAGGGGTAAGATTTCCTTCTTTTTTACAGCTGAGTAGCATTCCATTGTGTAAATGTCCCATTGTTGTTTTACCCACTCATCTACTGATGGAAACTTGGGCTGCTTCCATATCTTGGCAATTGTAAATAATGCTGCTATCAAAATAGAGGTGCTTATGTTCTTTCAAATTAGTGTATCAGGTTACTTTGGATAAATTCCCAGAAGTAGAATGGCTGGGTCATTAAGCAGTTCTATTTTTAATTTTTTGAGGCCTCTCCATACCACTTTCCACAGTGGCTGCACCAATGTGTTGCTGACCAATAGTGCTAAAGTGTTCCCCTTTCTCCACATCCTCGCCAGCGATTGTTGATTTATTGATGATAGCTGTTTTAATTACTGTGAGCTGATATCACATTGTGGTTTTAATTTGTATTTCCAAAATACAAATGATGAATTTCACATAAGTAGAACAAATATTTCAAAAATTTATATGGAATGACAAAAGCCCCCAAGTAGCAACAGTGATCTTGAGAAAGAAGAACAAAGTTGGAAGGATCATGCTATCTAATATCATAAACTATAAATAAACTATACTATAAGGTCATAGTAATCAAAATAGCATGGTACTGGCATAAAACAAGACAACAGAATGGAGTGCCTAGAAATGAATTCATACCTTTATTGTCAATTAATATTCAATGGAGGAAGCAAGCACATACAATGGGCTAAAGATAGTTTATTCAGTAAATGGTGTTTGGAAAATTGTACAGATGTGTGCAGAAAAATGAAAGTAGACCACTTTTCACACTACACACAAGGATAAAGTCAAAGTGAATTAAAGACATGAAAAGTGTCTTTACATGGTTATACATAAACCATAAAACTCCTAGTAGAAAACATAGGTAGTAAAATTTCTGACATTGCTTTTAGCCATATTTTATTGGATGTATCTCCCCAAGCAAAGGAAAGAAAAGAAAAAATAAACAAATGGGACTGCATCAAGCTAAAAAGTTTTTGCACAGGAGAGGAAACCATCAGTAAAATAAAAAGACAAGAATATATATTTTTAAAATGTCTAGTTTTCATAAAAAAACACAAGATGTACAAAGAAACACAAGAATAGCCCATGCACAAGGAATCAAAGAAGTCAATAGACTTTCTGAGTAAGCCCAGATACTGAATTTGAAAAAGATGTTAAATCACCTATTATAAAAATGTTAAAAGAACTAAATAATCTCTAAAAAAATTAGATATTATTTAGATACCTATTCAAAGGAAAAATATCTAAAAATTTAAAAAGTATGTGAATGACATATCAACAAATAGAGAATATCAATAAAGAATAAAAGTCATAAAAACTAATTGAATAGAAATTCTGAAGCTGAAAAGTATAATAGCCAAAATAAAAAAGTCCCCTAGAGGGGTTCAAGTGAAGATCTGAGTTGGCCAAAAAGTCAGTGAACTTGATTATAGGTCAAATGAGATTATCGAGTGTGAAACAAACAAAAAAAAGAAGCGGAAAAATGACCCAAAATCATAAACATGTAGGATGCCAGCAAGAATAAATATATGTACACAGCCAAAATTCCTGAAGCAAATGAAAGGAACTGAAAGAATATTTGAAGAGCGAAGGCCAGTGTTTGCCCAAATATACATTCAAATATTTAACAGAATTTCCAACTTAACACTTCCTATGTTGAGCTCTTGAATGGCTCCCACTAAATACTCCTCCCAGTTTTCTCATCTCAGGTAATGGCAAGTCCTTCCTTATAGTTGCTCAGGAGAAAATCCTTATACTCATCCTTGATTCCTTTTTCTCATCTGCCTCAAATCCAATCTACCATAAAATTATTAGTTGCTTTAAATTTATTGTCTCATTTAGTGTTAATAAATACATGAAATATGTGTTATTATCTTTATTTTCAGGTAAATAGACTAGGAGATATTAGTAATCATCATAGCAAACCCTGACAGAGCACTTAATATATAGCTAGCATTCTTGAGGTACTTTACTTATATAAACTCAAATAATTCACCTAATAACCAAATGTTGTAGATACAATTATTATATCTGTTTTACATGATATAAAATGAGGCACATTGTTAAGTATCTTGCCTATCTCATAATTAATAACTGTGGGGGCAAAGTATCAAAACCAAACATGGCACACTGAAACACAGTAAGCTCCTTGCAAGTGGAAGGACAAAGTTTTAAGAACACTAAGGTGATATACTAAATAATTAATAAACAATAAACATATAAATTTTTATTTTTCCTTTTTTTATCAATATCCAACAGGCATTTCTCTCATACCCAACAAATTTAAGGTGTTAATGCACCAAGAAGAGTACAGTGTGTTTCTTGTCTACAGGAAGATTATAATCATGTTGGAGAGTTGAAAATAAGTAAAAGATGAAGGAATAAAAAAACTTATTGCCATCATTAAATATATTAAATACATAAAATATATGGCATGGAGATATATCTATATATCTACATAGAGATTTGCTGCAATGATCACTTGTGATATACTAATCACTGTTTGTAACATAAAAGTAATTAAGATATTCATATATTCATATAAGGAAGAATATATTCTCTTCTTACCTTTCTGCTCACACTTTTCCCTGGGAGACTTCTAAATCTAAGTTGATAAAAAATAAATTTTCTTCATGGTGCCTTGGTTATTCAAAGTGTTCAGCCTTTAGAGGCCTTTTATAGTGTTTTCTACTAAGAAACACAAATATCATATCTACATTGTATGATAGGAAATGAAATGTAATGAAAGGTGTGAAAGATGATTTTAGAACTAAACAAAATATAACCTTAGCTTTATTTTGGGGAGGGCTGTTGTATGAGTACATTGCATTTTTCTTATAGAACATTCATCAGGTAAAATCTAGGTTGTAGATTAATAACTAGGTAAACATTATTTGAGATGTAAAATATATTAAATGCAACAGAATATTGCATTTAAGAGATTTCAAAGTGTGCATCTTAAATATTTACAGACATTAAAAAGAGCAATATTTTCAGTTCCCAACTATATTATCCTTAATATATTATGGCTTCTCAGTTTACTCAATTTATTGATATTAACCTTTTTTTTTCTCCAGCTATCAAACAAGTGAGAGGGAAAATAGAGATTTCTTAAAAACTGTTGTGTGGAAGCAAGTACATTTTAGCAGTAAGTAAGTCTTGCTACTTGCATATTTCCTTTCAAATGGGCAAGATTCTTGTGGAGGTATGAAGCATTACAGCAGAATAAAGTACACATATTTTCTATGTAAATTGAAGAAATGGAAAACATTTTACTTCATGGCATTAATGTCTTAGGTAAATGTCAAGAGTTTATCGCCAATTCAGAGGAAATTCTCTTTTCAATAACATCTGGCATGACCTTCAACTTGTATTAGTTACAGAATGGTTAAGGTCGACTATTTCTACATTTAGAAAATCCAAATGATCTACATGACAAATGGTAGAGTCCACTGTAACTGATGTCTGGGGCAGACACAGTAAAATATTACTCTGTGGGATGAAAGGTTACTGACCTTGTAATGTTATGTTTGACACTAATCATTATTTCCCGATTGAGCTATTTGAAAAGGTAGTCAGTATTTTGTTTGTTAAATTCTAGGTCATATGAATTGGGAACATGCTATCCCCCTCACTGTATCCCATCAAATAGAAGATAGCTGTTGGGATTTTCAACTAAGGGCAAGTTTTAATGAAGAGTAAGATATTCTTCCTTACTTTTCTTTGTATATAGTATTTCTTTTTGCTTCTGTTATAATCAGATTTTTTTTCATTTTACTCAATGGAAAAAATATAAACCTTCATGTGGAATTAAAATTCCAATGCTAATAATTTACTCCACTGTTTAGAAAAATATTGAGTATCCATCCTTTATATACTGAATCCTATACTGATTTTTTCTTTTTATTTTTTTAAAAAAGCTGATTTATAAACACTTGATCTATCTTGTCTCTAAATTGTGCTCTGTTTCTGTAGTTCTGCCAATGGTTTTCTTTTTCTTCTAAGTTGACACATTCTTACCTATTGTCACTTTCTACAGCTATCCTCCAGCAGTCCAATTGCTAATTAACATCACTACCCAGAAATTTTTCTCAAAGCACTGTATGGCCTGTTCACTATAGCACTTGTCTGTTTTGTGTTTGAAAGCTTAATGTGTCTGAGCACCAGATACACATTCATCTGCTGCTCTTTTTGTATAAGTTATCGTCCAAACTTCTCTGTACTAGAAATGCATCACAAATCACCATTTGATTTCATTTTAGGCAATGAGTGATATGAAGAGAAAGTATGTACCATATATATTAATTTGTTTGATTCCAAATCCTCTGAACAGCAGGGGTTGTGAAAGAGTCATCCCAGAACATATACTCACCTTGCTTAGCTTCTCAACTCACCTCATCCACAATTCTCATAGTTCATACAACATTATCTACAGCAGTGAACTCGAGCTACTCAAGAATTTCTATAACTGAGGAAAAATGGGCTCACCTTGAGACTACTAGCCTTAGGTCTACACATATGAAGAGTCCTAAGAGTTGTAGTAGCAAAAACAAATGAAAGAACAGACAAACAACCCCTTTTGCATTATCATCCATTATGCAGGGTTTATCTTGAACCATTTTCATGTTATTGTTTTTCTTGTTATGTCAGTTTCCATGTTTTGTACTAATATTCTGCCTACTAATATTACTGTTTATTAATATTACTTTTACCCTGGAATTGACATTACTATTCCCTTATCTTTGTGACAAAGAACAGATTTTTCTATTTGAAAAACCAGTGCTGAGATGGCTCTATAATAGACTTTAAAGAATTCAGAAAGTGGGAGCAAATATCATGAGAACCTTTCTAGCTAACTTTAGCCTGAGAGCTACAGGAAGTTGTACACATTTACTAGCTAGAGTGACATGTAGCATATTTGTAAGCATATAAATAATCTAAGATTGAATTAAGTATACTTTTTTTTTAGGAAAGGGCACAGAAAGAACCTCAAAATGCCTGGTTACTTTCTGAAGAAGAATGAACCAAGAACAGAACTGTCACAGGCAAGGGCAACAACCAGTCCTCAGCCTGTTTTAAAGATACATCCTCGTGCTTTCACTTTATCACAGCATCATTCACCCTTGCAGGATGTTTTAAGAAGAATTCCCCAAAACCTCCTTTATTATAACTGGTTAATTAACCTATTGGAAGGATTATCTTAAGTGATAAACCAGGACATGAATGATACCTGAGGAAGTTGGCATATAGGCAGCCATGACTGAGTTGTCATTCTTTAGGGTAAATAAGATTGGTGACCTTCTTAAGAACAGAGGATGTAGTGAATTAAAAAAAAAAAGGTTGTATTAGAAAACTAAAGAGCATCATAAAGAATTTTTTTTTCAAAATTTGCTCTGTGACTACTACTCCATTATTAAATCAGAGAAAAAAGATCTTCCCCATATATAAACCTCACTATATGACGAGTACAATTTCCATTCTGCATATTTCTGCATCCATCTTATTCTCAGCATAACTGAATTCCAGTTGGGTGCTAGGATGCCCTCATCTATGACATCACCTGTGCTTTGTGAATGCCTTACAAAGAATTTGTTGTATCTTTTGGAACCAGGCAGCTATGTGATAGATGAGTTGCTGTAGGTTCCACATGTAAATCTCCTGTGGAAGTCTCTTGTCCCACATCTTGTGTGAAAGAGACAACCTATCTGACTGAAGACTCTAATAGTGACTGCAATGGTTTTAATCCAGAAGCTCTCTCAAATTACAGCTGAGAAAATGAGATCTAAAAAATTTCCTATTGCTCTCAGGTTATAAAACAATCATTTGACCAAGCTAGAAATGACACCTGAAATATTTGATTCTTAGATTGGTATTCTAGCCTTCAGTCTATCACACTGTTTATTTTCAATCTCAGACCAAACTAATTAACCTCACTTACAAATACCTATTCCTTCATATATCAAAATGAGGAAATAATGCTTGAATTTTGTTGTGTTCATGAGGAATACTATGATTATTTTTATCTCCACTTTAAAGATGAATAATCTGAATCTCAAGGAAAGTTTCCAGGTCACATCATATATCAAATTCTAGCCTATGGAATTCATAGGGAAATATAGACTATTTTTAATTTTTATTCTAATACTATATTCTTACTATAAATAATGAAGCTGGCTAAATAGGTAAATAATTTATTCAAGTTAATAGGGCAAGGTAATATCAGAATCTGAGTAGATCCCATGTGTCCTCACTGTCAGTTTCATGGACTCTCTACTCCTGGTTTGGTCTAATCCTACAAGGAAAGTTTCAGAGTCTTGGCCAAGTTCAATGCATATGAGTTGCACCCACACAGCAGTTACTCAGAAAGAAGTTGTAGAATCCAAGGATGATGCAATATAGTATTTTCCACTCAAATTAATCATTTTCAGAAAATAAGACTAAAAGTACAGTTAAGAAGCAAGAAGGGCAAAAGGGAGATTTACTGCTGATCAAAATGGACTAGTAATTCTTTGCTCATCCCCATAAAAATCATGCAGTGCAGCAGGAGGAAGAAATTAAAGGAGCATTTAGAAGGCCAGTGGCAATGGTATATCATTGTAAAGGCGAAAGAATGAGAGTGTATCAGGTGAACCATAGCACCAAGGAAAGAGAAGTAGGGGTCTGCTGTCTTATCTTGTATTATTCATCACAGGGAACTTGTCCATATAACATAGAAAGTTTCTCCTTGTTGGGAAACAAAACTATGTTGAAAGAGACACGTAAAGTCTTGTGTGTGCTATTTTTTATGTATATATAAAAATATATTTCTGATACCAGAATCAGGAGGGAGCCATATGTGTGGCATTTGCTAAAATATTCAAATTTTGTATTGACAGCAGAGTTGACAATAGATACAGCTTATTCAGGTGGAAACGTCTTCTTTTGTTGTAACTCTTGAAAAATAAATATTTGTATAAATTTTAACTTCTGTAGATATTTTAACCCCCCCCCCCAAACTTTCATGTCTTTTATCTCATTTGTTTATTTGCTAACAGACATTTGTTAAGCGTCTGGTGTGTGCTGGGTTCTGTTCTAGATGCTGATGATGCATTGGTTAATAAGACAAACTTTACCCGTTCCCCTAGAAACTTATTAAATAAGTTTTTGGAGATTGACAAAGGAAGAAAAATCTGATTGATAAGAGAGTGAGGTTGTAGTAGGAACCAATTAATATAGAGTAGTCCTGGAGGGTCACTGTGATGAGGGGACCCTAGAGAGAGAGCCAGAGAAAGGTTATTATTAATTTCTTTTAAGAACTCAGAGAGGTATTTTGACCCTGCATCAATGTATGTATTTTACAAAATTGGAAAGTGAGACACAGAATAAATGACTAATCCAAGGGAGCACAGTATGTTAGTGCATAGTCAAGACTAAAGCTAGGCCTCCTCATCCTCAGGTCAATGCCATTTTTGTTATATGAGAAATAAAAGGCAATTTAAGATTTATAGTATATATGGGCTGGTGAGGCAGATCCTGGCCTGCAGGATCCATGTGTGTGTTGTGGCTGCTTGTGAACAAATACACACAGACAACAGAAGTCCTGTGAAGAAAAGGAACGGCATGGACACTCTCTGAGAAAGAGTGCAAGAGGGCCAGAGGCCCCCAGCTTCTGCCTGGACAGGCTTTTATTGCTTCTCTGGGTACACTACATGGAGGATGGTCCTCCTTCACTATACACAGGTTCACTGCAGGTGATTACCTTTTATAGATAACAAAGGAAAGAATGTTGCTAATTACTTCAAAGAGAAGGATGTTGCAGACCAAGGGGAAAAGTGGTTGATCCGGTCACACTCCATACTTGGAAGGTTTAGCACAGACTTTAGGAAAGTTGCAGTAAGCACTTGTGCCTCAATTCAGGGTGAGGGAGTTTTAGCAAAAGGAGTATCACAGCAGTCTAGGTACAATGCAGGCCTGAATCCCCCCGGGAAAACCTCTCCGTGGGCATGGTCCTGTGTGCTAACTTGCTCCTCACTGCTTTCCCACATGGGTCCTGAGCTACAATTCCATGCCATGAAAAGTGGTTCCCTACAGGCTGGTAAAACAATGTAAAATGATGATGCTCACTATTCTAGAGTGATATGTTTTTCTCATTCAATTAATAGATTTGTTTTCTGATCTTTGCTTGAATATAGCCTACATCTGTTTGTGTATTATGAACTAGTGATTTAGAATGTTCACTTCTAGAATTAAAAAAAAAAACTGCTAATAAGTGTAAATGAAAATTATGTATCTTTAAAAGTTATACTTACCAAGAAAGAGGGTTTTTATTATTGTCATTCAAGTAGAGTTGTCTCCATTTTCACCTCATCATGTCCCCCCATCCTCTCCTCCTACCCTTGAACCTACCCCCTTTGGCTTTGTCCATGCATCCTTTATACATGGTCTCTTGATGGCCCTTCTCCTATTAACCTCTATTATCCCTCTCCCCTCTCCTCTCTGATTACTGTTAGTTTGTTCTTTATTTTAATGTCCCTGGTTGTATTTTGCTTGCTTGTTTGTTTTGTTGTGATTAGGTTCCAAAGTAGTTTTATATTAGCAGGAGCTCAAAGTCAAATATACATACATTTTTACACAGAGCTGGAGTGTACCTGTCCTCTCAACCTCTATGTTTTGAGAACCCTCCACAAAAGATGAAACTGCCAGAAACTCAGTTCCCCAGCATTTCTTTTGGTATATATCACCCAAGACTCCAGACTGGGAACTAGTAATCCAAAGAGCGAGGGTGAGTATTGTTTTATAGCAGACAGCAAAGGGCCAGCACTGTTCATATTCCAGGTGCAGCAGGGGAAGCAGGGCTGGGCTCATGCTGAGCACCCAGAGCTCACCATAGTGGAGTGCAGGGGGCAGCATCTGACATTCAGTGACCAGCAGTGTACTCCTAGTTTGGGATCTGGGTGTGTTTTTGATTGCTGCCCTGGCTTTTGCCTAGTTTATTATGGGTTGCCCACTTCTGAATCAGACTGTCCAGTAATTCTGTGAGTAACTCAATACATTCAGTAAATGTATTTTCTGGTTAAATAGTTCAGAGGTGAATTTTGTTGCTGGCAATGTTTAAAAAATCATCTCTGGATACAACTTCTTTGAAGAAAAATCATATTTTGGACAAATAATAGTTTTATTGAAAAGCTTAGGTTGGGGACAGGGCAGAAGACAGATATATGAAGTTAAACAGATCTCCCCAGATAATTTTGACAAATTCTGTCCCTGTTGAAAATCTCCAGATGAAGGCATCTTTCCATTGTTTTAAATGTCACACAAATGATTATTAATTCATTGAGTCCTAAGGCAGATACCTGGGGAGAAAAGTCAAAGGAAAATTTGGTTGAATCTTGGCTTTTGTGGGTACAAAATCTTGAGCATTAAGGAAATGCATTTTGACAACACAACTGAGGGAACTGGATACTCATGGATGATGCCACATGTATAAAAATTCTCTCTAAATGAGAACATCAGTTTTTCTATTGGTTTTGATCTCTATAATTAAAAGAGTCTCATGCTTGGGGGAAATAGTAAAGCCTTTCAATAAACAAAATTAACAAAAAAACTAATGAAAGTAAACAAACAAAATACAGTTTATGACCACAACCACCACTAAAAAAGGAGAAGGAAAAATTCACTAGCTATAGCCTGGATGCTAAAAAGCCCAAACTTCCAAACATGTAAAATAAATGTAATAAGAATAGTGCCAAAGGATGAAAATGGCTGTTTCTTAACCAGTTTTCTACTTAGGAAAGGTGGTGGTTTTGAAGATAGGAAGTGTGTTAAGGAAAATTTTATTTTGAAGCAAATAATTGAAAATCACAGCTTGAACTAAATGCAAGAGTGTGCACTAAAGCTCACAAAAGCCCGGGGAAAATGTTCTGGATATGGATTTTATTTTTCAGAACCATCTAAACAAGCTAACCTCAAATTGAATTAGAATATGAACACACCATTTGTATAATATAGCTAACAGATAACTAACATCTGAACACCCCCATGGACCATGATAATAGCTTTGCCCTTAAAAGGTGGTTCTGTTACTTAGGTTGGAAATATTACATATTCAGGAGATGTGCAGCATTGCCATCTCAACCCCATCACTATTTCTTGTTTATTTCTATACATTTTGGTCCTGGTTGATAATGATTTGCCATTCAGTACATAGCCATTACACTTTAAGATTCCAGCCTAGAACACAGGTATAAAAACAGAAGGCTCCTGACAGATATCACAGTTTAAGAGTAATTAATATCTTCTTCTGACCCACAGGTCACAAGCTAGGTTTGCGTTACTCGGGCTGATCTATATTAACAAAGGTTTATCAGGTGCACAGCAGGGACTCCATCAGAGTGCTGTAAAGAACTGAGTAGTGCTGAATGGAATCAGGGGTGTATTGGTTAAGTTGCACGTGCCGAAGCCTGGGAACTCCGAGGTGGCTTCTGGTGCTCTCAGTACTGTACTTGTTCTTACATCGAAGTTCCACTTGAGCTCCCTGGTTAAGTCAGTGCAGACACAGGAACCAGGAGAGGGCCAAGGAAACCTTTCTATTATCCACATATAGATACTCTTTTAAAGTAATGAGATTTACTTTAAGTTAAAATTTTACTGATATTATACCATTTACCCAAATGTAGGTAAACATCAGTATAAATTTACTCTTATTTTTTAAGATTTTATATTTTTTTTTAGAGAGGGAAGGGAGGAAGATAGAGAGAGAGAAAAAAACATTAATGTGCAGTTGCTGGGGTCATGGCCTGCAACCCAGGCATGTGCCCTGACTGGGAATCAAACCTGTGACACTTAAATTTGCTCTTATTAATAAATTCCTAGTTGAAATTGTTCCAGAATTCTGCACAGAATCACATGCAGAGGAACAAATAATTTACCACCACCACCAGAACTACTATTAAATAAAAACAAAAGAAATTCTAACCTTTAACTTGCATATTTCAAAAAATTGTAAAGTAAATCCAATTCAAAATACTCCACAATGGCTCTACTTCTTTGTTCCCCTCCTGAGGTTCTCATACTCCTTGCTGACTGAAACCCCCTTACTTTCCAAGTTCTTGCCAAATCATCTCTAAATCCAGCCTTGGAAGACTGTTTTCTCTCTTCTGTACTTTGTTCTCTCTCATGCTATTGTTATTATATCAATTTCACCTGTTTCAACTCTATAGGTTTTATCTCTATTCCTCACCAGGCCTCTGTGTTTCATTTTTTCTTTCAGTTTTTCATTTCTACCTTTTAAAACTTCAGGAACTGATTTGGGTGAGACAATGCCTCCTCGGAAGGTGGAGGAAGGTAAGGAAAACTTGACCAAACAGTCAATACTGGTGTGAGATGGTAGTAAAAGCTAGGGAAATGGAGGCTGAAATAAGCACAGTGTAAAATTTTTTTTTACCCTGTTACCCCAAAATGCATGTGATGATGCTGTGCAGGGTAAAGATGTTTTTATTTTCTTTGATTTTTAAAATATCTTTTAAATGCTATTTTGTAGAAATTTTATGTTTCTATTTTCTATACTTTAAAAAATGAATTCCAACTTTCATTTTATCTTCCATTTCATGAGAAAACTCCACGGAGTCTGAACAGTAAAATGAAGTTACATGGAAGCAAAATGTCTGCAGGTTTTCATAATCCTGAAGTGTGTGTCATCTATTAGTGCATCCTGGGAAACTGTACAACACCTGCATGTCTTAAAACCCAGACTCTAGAGTACTACTCTCTTCATTTAGATATCTAAGTTTTCTGTTATAACTTCTGTTCAAGTCTGCGGAAGTATCCTGAGAAAACCTAAGTGATTGCCATACCATTTTAATTTCCTCTCAGGGAGCATCTGATAGACTTTTCTAAAGTATACAAATATATTTATAGAGAATACATATAAAATCATATATTTATATATATTCAAATATATAACTCATTAGGCACTCTGAGAGCCTCAGTCTTCAGAGTGTGAGACCGCCTTGGATCTGTGCTTTAGGATTAGTACAAACGACTGTATCAGTTTTGGTTTTTCAGTTGAGAATGTATCTGCCACTCACAACTAAGAGACTTTGGGCAATGTTTGATTATTACTATTAAGTGGTTGCTACTGGCATCTAGTGGGTAAAGGACAGGAATGCTACTAAATGTACTACATTGCACAAGGAGACCCCAACACAACCATCTAGTCCAAAATGTCATAGTAATAAAGTTCAGAAATCCTTGATTAAAGATTTGTGAGGTGGTCTTATCAATTTTTTTCCTCTGTGCTTTAGACAGTAGCCAATATGCAAAACTTCAAGTTTGAGATTTTGCTGCTCAGCATACCTTGTGGAACATTTTATTCAAATATAAGGTTTTAAAAATGCATCTTTAGGCATCACATCATAATGGATTCTAAGAGAAGGTTAGTTAAAATATTTTAACCCAACTACTGTGGTTAATGAATAATTTAAAATTACTATTTTTGATTTTGGTAAAAATATTTTTTTCTAAATATATAATCTTTATTCTATTTTTCCCTTACCATTTAGTCCCTTATACCCCCCTCTCCTGAGCAATCACCTCACTGTTGTCCATGAGTCCTTTTTCCTTTTGCAGAGGAATTGAGCAAAAATATTTCTTATTATGTGAACATTATTCAATATTTCTCCATTTTTAAACATTATATATTATTCCAAATTACCTTAGTGATGAACACTGTGAAACACAATCTGCATCAGATGGCCTGTGAATATGCATGTGCTGACAAGATTCTAAAATGTTTCCATTAGTAACTTTTACCATACAGATTTTTATTTTAACACCTTTTACGTAAAAGCATTAGATACTAGGAAGTCAACTGTTACCTAAATTATTATGTTTTTTAATTGCTTTTCCAAAACATTTATTCTTTCAAATAAAGTCTTTTTTTATTATTGAAATCAATAAAAAATACTGATAATGAAAGTATATTGTGGTGGACTCCAGCCAGCAGAGTTGGCCTGTTGTGGCTGAAAGAGAAAATAAATGCACAGGTGACAGCAGTCCTGTGGAGAAAAAGGGGACAGCACGGCTTCTCGTATAGGGGAGAGTGTCTATGAATGCCTTGGCCACTCTCTCAAGATGAGAGGACCCAGACCCTTGCCTAGACAGGCTTTTATTGTTTTTCTCGGGTCTTACATCAGAGAAAGACTTATTACCTATTACGTAGAATATTATTGTCTACATTCTAGGTACAATCAAGGAAATGAAAATAACATGCAGAGGGGAATGGCGACGAGCTGATTAGCTCTGTCCTTGGGAGAATTCACACAGGCTTTGGAAATTACCTTGAAAATAGACAATACACATTTGTTGTTTTAGACCAGGGTGATGGAGTCTTAGCAAGAGCAAGCCATAACAGTCAGTATGCATTTTCTAGGCCTGATTTCCATGGGAAAACTCGGTTTGAAGGTCTGGCTCCTGCCCACCACTTCACTTCTCTAGGTTTTCCATACAGAGCTGAGTAACATTTGCCAGACTGAAACAAACCGGTCACCTACAGTATATTATCTTAACTAAAAAGTTATTTAGCTATTACATCTGGTATATATGTGTATATACATATATGTGTGTGTATATGTAATAAGCTTTTAAGTAAGGCTGGCTATGGATAGTTCAATTCAGTTTTGTTGATTGAATTATAGAACTATTAGCATTTCCTTGAGATTATTAAAATTCAACTTCTCAATCTAAGTACCCTTCACAAGTGTGTTTAATTTGAAATATTTACCAAGAACCTTGAATATAAAGTATCGTGTAATTTGCTGTATTCTTACAAAAAATTTATTTAGTCATTCTCATCAAAGGTCAAAAATGACATCTTAAATGTTTCAACTTAAGTGTTCCTGTTTGACATAGTAAGACACAAGAGAAATTACTCCCATTCTAAGAACAACTAAAATAAAATATAAAATAAATAAAAATAACTAAATAATAGTATACACAACAACAAAAAATAACATCTAGAAAGATAACAATAATGATGTCATAACTTTGGGGTGGGTGCATTAGAAGGCTGAAAAATGAACTTGAATCTCAAAGGGCAACAGGAGTTTCTAGTTAGAAGGAGAAGCAAAAGCAGACCTAGAACATAGGATTTTCTTGAACTAAGTCTTGAGCACAGGAAAATCCTTGCCCCCAACACTAACCTCACCCCAAGTATTAAATAGCAGCCATGAATCACTGAGAGAAGAAAAAAATGTGAAAAAAAAATCACCCTCTGTGGTGCAGAAATGTGTGGTCTTCAGAAAGTATAAGGTGGAACAAGAACGCTGAGAAAACTGCCTGCCATCTCAAGCTACACACTAAGTGCAAGAAAGTAGTAGCCCACTGATGCAAACAAAGCTTTGAAGTTGCAGGTATATTCTACTAGTAACAAAAGGAAGTGTATCAATAACCATTTCCAATCCCAACCTAACAACTAACTGGATAGACTCAACCTAGCTGGATGGCCTAACCAAAGAAAAAGCATCTTTTCTTTTTTCCTTTCTTTCTCTCTTTTTTCTTTCTTTCCTTCCCTCCCTCTGTTTTATACCACTGATTTTCTATACACTAGGGCTGACATTTAAACAAAAAATATAAGACACATCAAAAAAAGCAATAAAAATGACCCATTGTCCAGAGGTCAAGCAGTCAACTAAACAGATCCAGAGTTATTTATTAAGGCTTTCTGTGTTGTAATATCATTTAATACTGTCATCTCTAAATAATATTACTAGCATTATCTGTGCTACAGCTATTGTACATATGAGAAAACTGATGTAAAAAGATAAATAAATATTCCTAATTCACAAAACTAGTGTATGTTGGAACCAAGATATAAATATGTGCCAGGCTGATATTATTTTATTTTTGTTTTTCATTGTATTTTATTGATTATGCTATTACAGTTGTCCTGATTCTTCTGTTTTGCCCCCTTCCACCCAGCACCCCCCACTGCCTCAGGCAACCCCCCTACCATTGTTCATGTCCATGGGCCATGCATATAAGTTCTTTGGTTACTCCATTTCCTATACTGTACTTTACATCTCCCTGGCTATTCTGTAACTACCTATTTGTACTTCTTAATCCGCTCCCATCTGGGAGCCATAAAAATGTTCTCTGTATCCATTATTCTGCCTCTGTCCTTTTTGTTCACTTAATTTGTTTTTTTAGGTTCGATTTTTGATAGGTATGTATTTTTTGCCATTTTATTGTTCATAGTTTTGATCTTCTTTTTCTTAAATAAGTCCTTTTAATATTTCATATAATAATGGTTAAGTGATGATAAACTCCTTTAGTTTTTTTTCTTGTCTTGGAAGCTCTTTATTTGCCCTTCAATTCTAAGGGATAGCTTTGCTGGGTAGAACAATTTTAGCTGTAGGTCCCTGCTTTCCATGACTTTGAATATCTTTTGCTAATCCCTCAAGCCTGCAAAATTTCTTTTGAGAAATCAGCTGACAGTTTTATGGGAACTCCCCTGTAAGTAACTAAGTGCTTTTCTCTTGCTGCTTTTAAGATTTTCTCTTAACTTTAGCCTTTGGCATTTGAATATGATGTATCTTGGAGTGGGTCTCTTTCCATTCATCTTGTTTGAAGTTCTCTAAGCTTCCTGAACTTGCATGTCTATTTCCTTCACCAAATTAGGGAAGTTTTCATTCATTATTTTTTCAAATAGATTTCCAATTTCTTGCTCTTTCTCTTCTCCTTCTGGCACCTCTATGCAAATGTTGACCCTCTTGAAGTTGTCCCAGAGGCTCCTTATACTATCTTCTTCCTTTTTGGGAGGGATTCTTTTTTGTTCTCTCTCTGCATGGTTGTTTTTCTTCATTATGTTCCAAATCATTGATTTGATGCTTGGCTTCATCCACTCTCCACTGTCATTTCCTGGTAAATTGTTATTTATTTCAATTAGTGTATCCATCATTTCTGACTGGATCTTTTTTATGCTATTGAGGTCCTCACTAAGTTCCTTCAGTATCTTTATAAGCAGTGGTTTGAATTCTGCATCTGATAGATTTTTTTATCTCCATTTTGCTTAACTCTTTTTCTGGAGTTTTGATCTGTTCTTTCATTTGGTCCATGTTTCTTTGTCTCCTCATTTTGGCATCTTCCCTGTGTTTGTTTCTGTGTATTAGGTAAAGCTTCTTTGATTCTGTGTCATGGTAGTGTGGCCCAATGTAGTAGGTGTCCTGTAGGGCACAGCATCCCCTATCACCCAGGCTGGGTACTCAAGGAGCGCCCTCTGTGTGGTCTGAGTATGCCTTCCTCTTGTAGTTGAGCCTTGATTGCTGTTGGCAGGCCAATGGGAGGGATTTACCCAGGCCAGTCAGCTGCAAGGACTGCTATGATCATTGACCACCATCCTCTACCCTCCATGGAGGATCAGCTGTTCAGGGCTGGGTGGTGGTGCTCTGACATGGTCTATAGCTGCCCGCTGGGTGCCCTGGCTCTGGTGTTTCTCAAGTGGGGCAGGCCAAGGTCAGCCTCCAGCTGTGTTTTGCTTGGGGCCAGCCTGCCTGTGCTATAAAGCAATCTGAGATAGCTGTTACTTATGCTGGACTTGGAGATTCCTAGGCAAAGCTAAGCCATCAATCTAGGTTGGCTACTGCTAGTGCAGGGTGGGTATGGGGCTCACTGAGGCCAACTGTTCTTTGTCTGAGAGGGGTTCAAAAGTTGTGAAGCATGGGCCAAGACCAGCCATTCACATGGAAAAGCAGCTTGGGTGAGCCCGTAAGTTGGATGTGGTAGAGTCTCAGGAGTTCTCCAGGGCAGGGAAAACAGTGTTAGCCAGGTTGATGGAGTCTCAGATATGCCACCAGCTTGTCAGCTCTTCAGGTCTGTGGGAGGAGGGCTTGGAAAAGGGACAATGGCCTCTGCTCACTGTTATGCCAGACTCTTCTGTTCCTCCCTGTATGCCACTGGTGCCTTTTAAGCTGCTGTCCCAGTGATGGATCTCAGGGGGAGTGAGTCTGGGTAGGTGGTGCATGTGTGGTTTCTTTAAGAGGAATTGCTTGGGGATCTAGCAGTTTCTTCCACTGACTCAATCCTTGCTGGTTTTGCAGCCAGAAGTTGTGGGGACATATCTTCCTGGCTCCGGAACCCTGGGTTGGGATGCCTGATATAGGGTTGGAACTTCTCTCCACTGAGATATCCCTCCCAAATATTTATCTATCACATGTGGATGTGGGACCAGCCTGTTCCATGTCTCCACCCCTCCTACCAATCTGGATGGGTGTGGTTTCTTTAATTCTGTAGTTGTCATACTTCCATTCAACTTGATTTCTGGTGGTACTGAGTGATGATTTTTCTGTTTTAGTTGTAATTTTGATGTGGTGTGGGAGGAGGCAAGCCATGTCTGCCTATGCTGCCATCTTGACCAGAAGTCCAGGCTGACTTTATAGCCCAAATCATAGCCAATATACTATAGAGTCTTAAAAAATGGCAATTAAGAAAGTCATTGTACACAGAAATTTATCTAGTAATTTTTCCATGTAATTTTAGGAAGTTACATAGAACTGTTCTTATTTTCTAAAAATAAAATTAGTAGAGGAAAGATGTTGAACAACTCTATATACCATTTCATCTGCTTCTATACAGATCTCAAATTTTGTTGCTTAGGTATCTGCTTAATGCTAGAAGATTTGATTTATATGGGTTATTTTATTAAATAACACTGTTGTAAGTATTTAGGTATTTTAATATAGAGCCTTGATAGTTCTGATTGTGAGGGGGATCTTTGTTGGAGAATCTGGTAGACTACCGGAGGCATTGCTTTTACATCACCCCTTTACTCTTTCCAAAGAATTAGGTTCCAGAGTACATATAGTGTTTCAGATTAACAGGTGGTATATCAGCCAGGTAAATCTTTCCTCTTTACCCTACCACCTGAGCTCATGTAATACAAAGAGGTAATCAAGAAACTTGAGGAATTTGAGTAATGTATAATTAGTTGCTTGGAAGAACTTGGAGAAAGTTTCCTTAGAGAATTGGATGCCACTGAGAACTAGGTCAGGTACAAAAGATCAGTGTCAGAGCCATGAAGATTTAGTTCTTTAGCACATATTTGCTGAGAGACTTGTGTCAGTTTCTAAGGATATGCAGTGCCTGGATAACTTGTTCAGCCTTTTCTTTTTGTTTTGTATTATAAAACCATTTAAAACATGTCCAGCTGATTTCACATGCCCTTATAGCTGTAGTCCTACTTTCCAGATATTAGGCAGCATAAATCCAAAATGATCGTACATTCAAGATGGTTTAATTTTTATATTTCTGAGAACTGGAAAATCATAGGAAGAGGGAATATGAGGTTGATGTGATATACATTCTTAGTTGCCTACAAAATATCCATTAAGCACTTCCTGTCTTGCCTAGGGTTCCTATTCCCATCCCAGGGGAGTGACCATGGTTGTTTTAGGTCAATCATAGTATTTTAGACCTGTGATATCCGAAACAGTATCTGCTATCATAGGTGGGTTTTGAGCAGTAGAAATATTACTATGCCAGGTTAATATATGCCACAATTATAAAATTTATACCAGATATTGAAGATTTTGCATAAAAACTAATATAAAATATGTTTTCATTTTTTCATGACTATATGTATATAATATTTTAATTCTATTGGGTTAAATAAAATATATTGTTAAAATTAACCTCATCTCTTTTTTTCACATTTTTAATGTAGGTATTATAAAATTAGATTATATATGCGCCCTGAATTATATTTGTATTGGCTAGCAGTATGAGGTCATGAATTTGAGTTGTGTATATCTTTAATAGGCTTTAGTATTACCTTCTTGTTTTTTTTAATTTTCACCCAAGGATAATTTATTGATTTTAGAGAGAGATGAATTGAGAGGAGAGCAAGAGAGAGAGAAAGAGAGAGAAATAAATATCAACGTGAAGGAGAAACATAAATATTGATTGGTGTCCTTCTCATATGCACACTGACCGCAATCAAACCCATAAATTAGGTATGTTCCATAACCAGGGATTGAAACCCCCAGCCCTTTGGTGTATAGGGACAACACTCCAACCAACTTAACCACCCAGCCAGAGCTGTTTTCACTTTTGAATAAGGAAATGTTAGGGAAAAAAGTCCATTTGGCAGAAAGAAAATGATGTCAAGTGGAATTATGAATCTGCAAAAAAGATAAAGAGTATTAGGAAAGGTAATTACTTAGGTATATCCAAAATAATTGATTTCTGATCTTAAAAATTACACAAGATAATTGACAGCTTAAAACAAAAATATTGGTTTATAACATAGAAACACATGTTATAACAATAACATGTGCTTAATATCAAAAATACATAAAGAATGAATAAAACTCAATACCAAACAAATAATGTAATTAAAAATTGGGTGGAAGACCTACAGGACACTTCTCCCAGAAGAAAAACCCATGGCCAACAGATACATAAAAAGATGCTCAACTTCACTAGCCATTAGGGAAAATGCAAATCAAAACTACCATGAGATACTACCTCACATCTGCCGGAATGACTGTCATCAAAAAAGACAGGTAATAACACGTATCGGAGAGGTTGTGAGGAAAAGGAACCCTCAGTCACTGCTTGTGGAAATGTAAATTGGTACAGCCACTATGGAATACAGTATAGAGGTTCCTCAAAAAAAGTTAAAATAAGTTTCTGTATGGACCCAGCAATACCTCTCCTGAGTATCTACCTGAAAAACTTTAAAACATTTATTTGCAAAGATACATGCACCACTATATTCACTGCAGCATTATTAATTATGGCCAAGACATAGAAGCAAATGAAGTGTCCTTTGATAGAGGACTGGATAAAGAAGATGTGGTATGTATATACAATGGAATACTACTCAGCCATAGCAAAAGATGAAGTCCTGCCATTTGCAACAATGTAGATGGACTTTGAAACTGTGATGTTAAATGAAATCATTCAGTCAGAACAAGCTAAGAACCACATGATTTCACTCATGCATGGGATATAAAACTGAAACTCACAGGCACAGACAACAGTATGGTGGTTACCAGAGAGAAGCAGGGGTGAGAGGGTAGTACAGGGTAAAGGTGACCAAATACATGGTGACAGTAGATGACCTGACTGTGGGCAGTAGGCACACAATGTAATGTACAGATCATATATATAGAAATGTATACTTGAAGCCTACACAATACTATTAACCGGTGTAATGCCAATAAATTTAATAAAAATAAAATAAATTAAAAATAAAAATTTCAACATAAAAATGTATTGAAATGATTTGAAAGGACACATCATCAAAGAAAACATGCAGATTGAATATAGGCACATGAAAAATGTTCAACATCATCAACCATTAACAAGATGCAAATTAAAGTCACTTTTCACAAAACAGAAACAATAAATAAAAATAACAACTGATAACTGAACACAAGGATATGAGCAAATAGAAATCTCATCCATTGGTGGTGAGAATGAACACTGGTGGTGAAATGAAAAAATTTACACTTTTATTTTAGAAAGTTACTATAGTATTACCAAAACCTAGCAATCATGTGGTTGAAATTTTATATTCACACAAATATAAACATAAACATATCGATGTAATATAAATATTGATACAATTCTATTGTTATCCACCTAATCTACACACATCTAATCTAACATTATTCAGAAGGGTTAAAAATAAAAGAATGGACTTCTGCTTTGAACTATGATCAAGTATGAGCTTAATCTTCCAAGGTAAACAACTCGGAACCAGGAAAATTGTATGAAGCAACTGTTTTTGGATATTGAACAGCAACTGTAAGAGCCTTAACACTATGAAAAAGAAACAAGATGGTGAGCCCTAACATCACCCAGTGTTTTCTGCCTTGTGGCAGTTTTCAGACTGTGGGTGTGGCAAGGAAAACCCAAACAGAGTCTGGTAGCTGGAAATCGGAGTTCAGACTACAACCTAATTCCATTGAGAGTATGCTGTGTCTCAGAGACTTTGAGGAGAGAAAAAGAGGGAGGTGTCTCTCAGGCTAAATATTTCCAGAGACTTTGCAGAGAAATAATTGGTTTACAGGTTATAAAATTAGATATTTGTGGCAGCTCCCTGCAGACTGGATACTAGGTACTGAGAATTGAAACAGCAGAAATGACAACTCTAATGGGACTATGAGGTCTGTAACAGAGGATGTTTTGTGGTAGTAGCTGTTGACTGATGACTCTGGGCATGCTCACCATCTTGGAGGGAACCACAGTAGAATAAATAGAGCTGACTTATCCACATTTCAGTAGGAAGGGGGAATATAAGTTATTGATTGAAGGAAAATAATGAAGTGATTTTTATTCACATACCTGAACTTATGATCTTAGGTTTATACTAACTACAGATGTAAAATATTCTTCATATTTTTATTTTTTATTACTTTTCAACAAATTTGAAGAAAGCATAGATGATGTAGACATAACAAATGGTCACTAGGGTTGTCAAGGCCAAGATAATTCTCTGAGGACAGCTGATGGAGGTGGCTGCACCCCCACAGTCGTCTGGAGATGGGCATCAAATGGCTCCCAGCCCCTTCATCCTCTTCATCTCTATCCCCCTTCTCTTTGATTTTTTAAGAAAAATCTTTTAATACTGAAAAAATTAAAATTTATAGGAAACTTTCAAAAATAGTATTCCAGATGCTAAAATGAATTCCAAATACTGTTTATCTAGGTCACTAATTTTGTGACTTCTGTGTACCTGTGTGTACGTGTGTGATTTGATTTCCTTCTGTGTACGTGTGTGTTTTTGTTCTTAAAATGTTAATTCAAAACAAGTCTCAGAGACATATATAATAAATTCTCTGCATGTACTGGGAAACTTTGTTATATTTAATTTTATTATTTGATTTTATCTGTTTATTTAAGAACTTAACTGGCCTTTCTCACACATATAATTGAGGAATTACATACAGGATGCAATTTTTAATAAAAATGAGAAGACTGCAACCTATTAGCATACTATTTTGCATCACTTTTGCTTTCTAATTCATTGCCTGTTAACAAAAGTGTATGCAAATATTTATTCAACAAACATTTAAGGATTATACAGTATGTGCCTACTAGATTCTGATTCAGATTTTCTAGTTCTTTTATATTTAATAATTCATTTATTGTATTTTTAATCTCTTTTAGAAAAAATGGAAATATATTTGGTATTTTGCCTGAAGACACAATGATCTATAATTAATATTTGCTAAAATTCCAACATGGATTTTGAGGTACCCAGGACTACTTATTTATCTTCAGTGATATGGAAGAGTTTCTGAGAAAGAGTGGATGCCCACTCTCAAAGTGAGACCTATCACTTACCTTTGACACAGTAGACAGTGATATATTGTTCAATCTTCCAGATACATGAGTTGGAATTCTGAGACAGCATTAAATTGGTTTGAAATGTTATAATCTGTGTCAGCAGACACAGAATACTATATTGGGCAACATCTCATCAGAAACAGTTGCTGTAAAATATGTGTCCCTCAGGGCTCTATTCTTGTCCTTTTATTTTTATATTTATATACTTCTCATGGCAGTGTCATTAGTAGATCTGGGTTTGATCATTATATCTATGCTAGTATTATACAGATTTACTAACTAGTTCTCATGGAATAAAGTCACCTGACTTCCCAACTCCCTTTATGCTTTATTAAGACTTGGAATTAATTGATAAGGATAGTCCTTCAAAAGAATACTCATAAGAATGCACTCATATTGACCTATGTGAATTATTTCATGGGTTTTTTTTCTGTTTTGACAAAAATAGAAAAAAACTAGAGTACACAACTTTACTTTCACTAGAGTACACAACTTCAATTGAAAAAATTATTCTAGAGAATACTATGCTGCCCTTATTGGCAGTATTCTTATTTTTATGTGGCTTAGGAATTTTACAAAAGATTTTTTCATTGTATTATTAATGCAAGTTTTACATTATGATGATTTCTTTACTCTGAAACTCTATAATTTTGAACCAAATGTAGAGTTATGTAAGTCCAGTGGGACCCTCCAGTTCTCTCACATTGTAATAGAGTCACTAATAGAAATGTCCCTACAGCAAATTTTATCATTCTCAAGGTTTGAAGTGATTACATAAGTGTGATGGGGGATATAATGTGTTTTTAAAAATAATCTCACAATAAAATGTAATGGTGGCTCTATTCAGTCTATAAGACCAAATTACAACTCTTAAGATCACTCTTCAGGTCTTCAGCTTCCCTTTTCATCTTTATCTCTTTTTTGTTTGTTTGCATGGGTGTGTGGATATTACATCCATCAAGGTGGTCATTAACTTATCTTCAAATATAGGACCAGAGATTCCCTAATTTTGAATTATACATTGACCTTGTTTTGCCCCATAAATGAGTGCATATTAAATGAGTGCTTCTCTTTTTGTTTTGTTTGAGGACACAAAGGCTATAACTGCATGAGGAGTCAGATATTTCTTCATCCTAACATGAGATGTTTCAGAACTCAGAACAAACTTGTTGCTCACAGGTAAAAAACAACACAGGATCTGGCTGAAGACACATCTTCCCGCTAACTTCACAAAAAGAGGTACTTGTGTTTGTGTGAGCTTCAGTTCAAGGGTTTGAAGGGACAAAGTTGACTGTGGAAGCCACAAAATATATTCTGTTTTATGTTGCCTTATAAGAAATTCCACTCAAGGGGACTGCATAGAAGAGTCAAGTTATCTCAACAGAGGCACATGGGGAGAGGGGAGTTGTAACTGGCAGGCAGTGCCCACACTATGGAGGTCAGGCAGGAGCACCTCTGTGAAATCCACAGAAATCCCTCAACAGGAGAGAAAATGGAAATGACTCAGCAGCCATCCAGATGCTACCAATGCCACATTATAGTGCTAGCCTGAGTGCAAAACTAAGTTCTTTATCTCTAATTTCTCTTTCCCAATCCAAGTTTTTGAGGCCCTGGAAGTGGTTTAAATTGGATAGTAGTTTGAAGTTATTAAAGTATATTGTACTGGCCTGAAGTTATAGGGTTATTAGAATGAACTGGGCATCTCAATGATCTACACATGACTGAAAAATCTATGGGGCTTATCTGAGATTTTATCCCAGAGACAGTGAAAAATGGATCCACGTAATGTGAGTTTGTGAAACCTATAGTGTGAAAAAATAAAATTGCTTCTTTCAATGAAGTCCAGTTCATCCAATAAATGAGTTGTATTCCTTGTATCCTTTTCCCATCATGTATGCTTGTACAGATCGAAATTCAGCTTCCAAAATGAACTTTTCAAGTTGAAGTCATTTCTAACATTCTATGATAAATTGTTTCTCAAGGTACTTTGAACTTCTGTCACACTGACCTGTCTGAATGGATTGGACTGTTCAATAAAAAATAACAGGCATTAAACATGCAAACAGAAGTACAATGAACATAGAAAAAGAGTCAGAGTGCTAGTGGACTTTAAAATAAGACTCAACTGGGTATAGAACTGCCTGAGAGTGATGTTAAGGTGAGGGATAGAGAAAATAGATGTTAACTACTGCAAGACAGAAAGAGTGTGATTCAGGCAAAATAAAGAAATTGAGAAATTGAGAGAATTTTATTATTACTAAAGTAATACTAGAGAAACAGGCATGAAGTCAATAGTAAAGAGCCATGTAATCCTTGTATAATAGGGATTAGGTCTACTCATATACATTCACTCCTCTTTTGGTAACAAAATGCCCAATTTGTAGCTGGGCATATAAATATTTGGAAGAAATATTAACTTTCCTGTCTCTTTGCTAAGTGTGACTTTTGATTAAATTTAGGGCAATGTAGTGGGCAGAAGTGAGGTGCACTGTTCATGGGATGTGTCCTTTGAGGGAAAGGATGTTCTCCCACCTCTCTCCCCTCCTCCATTCTGGTTTTTGGAATGTGTTTGAGGTGTGTTGAACCATCTTGGATCATGAGACCATGGGTGTAACTTAATAGATATTAAAGCAGCAAATGTGGAAGGATCCTGGGTCTCTTAAAGATACTGGAAGTTGTGTTGCTGCTGCAACCCTAAACTGCCTTCCCAAGATTATGTTAGGAAGAAGTTAGTTCCACTGAGTTTGTCACTCTTATGTTGGGTTTTGTTACTCACAATTTTGCCATGTACCTAGTAAAACAACATGTTAAATATTTTATACTTTATCTTATCGGGAAGCATTTTAAAGTGTTTATCTGGATAAAAGACAAAGACTACAGACTGGAAAATGGATTGGGGGCAGAAGACTAAGAACCGTGTTTTTTCAAATGAATGCATGATTTACATGGTACAAGCAAAGCAATTTTGTAACAGGGATAAGCAGTGTAGACTTACATCATTGCAGAACACTTTAAGAAATGGAACTTGGACAGGGATATAAGGAAATGAAAAAGGCACTTTTAGGAAAAACTCCCTTGTATAGTGGAGAAGTGGGCAAAGAAACAGGGCCTCAGTGTTGAGGAGTAATGAGGACTGAGGGAGAAAGATAAAATGAGGGCAGATGATATTAAAACTCCAAATGTTAGAATAAAATGGATATTCATAGTAAATCCACAATGAACCATTATGTAAAGACTTAAGAGGATTGACCCATCTTTAGTAGTTTTACAGATATGGTCTGGTAGTATTATATAGTTATTTACTCTGTCCTGCGTGTGGGGTCATGCACTAATCCCAGAGGAAGACCTAGCACAAAATGTTAGAACACTAGAAGATGATATAACTTTTATAGCAAATAATTTGTATAAGAACTCAGGCTTTATTAATATTTAATATAAAAGTCAATACTGTCACCTACTCTTGGACAAAACATAAGAGAATAACAAATTAAATACTGTATGTGAGTTATTCTGAGGGCATTTAAGGTGCTCCATATTACCTTATGTTACATTCGGTTGTTCATTTGCTTTCCACATCTTGCTACATACTACATTTCATAGGTAGCCAACTTAGAAGATTCATATATTTTATGGTTTTATCTAATTTAACTCCTCAAAGATTATTACTGAATTAAAAGCATCTTACAGAGAAAGTTCATACTGAAGGCTGTGCTAAAAGTACTGACACAAGTAAACTGTAAGAAAATGGCTGAGTTGGTAATTTTTTTACATTTAGTTTAGGTTTTTGCCTGCCACATTATCAGGTGAAAACAATGAAGGTCTCGGTATCATCAATTTGAATTTATCATTAAATGTTAAACATGACTTTAAAAAATGAGTGTATTCAATCATATGTCTTACATATTTGTGGTTCAGTAATAAACAGAATGTCTTTGTGGAAGGTTAGGCGTAAGAGCTTTGAGGACTAACTTAGTGACTATTTCTAGCTCTTTTGTAGCTTCTGGTTCTTTTCCTAAAATCAAATGCATTTGTATGAGTGGGTGATGTAATAACCTAGAATTAAAATAAGGAGAGCAAGGATTAGAATAGGCATGAAAAACTGGTAGATCTGAGATATATTTTGAGTATCACTCTTTCATGATAATGCTCAAAATGTTTCATAGTCCATAAGTAGCAGTTTCTTGGGCTGCAAATGTATTATTTTAAACTTTTACTTTCCTGTCAGTCAGTCTGTATTTGAAACTCTTCTGTGATTTGAATCTTGGACTTTGGACTCTTCCTGGGTTCTCCCTGGTTCTTTTAGTTTAACAGAGTATTGGGACAGGTTCTGAAACAATACAGAAAAGCATTTGTATTTCTCCAGCCAATACCCACACCCATTTTTAAAATATTTTATTTATTTATTTTTAGAGAGGGGAAGGGAAGGAGAAAGAGAAACAACAATGTGTGGTTGCTTCTCATGCACCCTGTACTGGGGACCTGGCCTGCAACCCAGGCATGTTCCCTGACTGGGAATTGAACCAGTGACCCTTTGGTTCACAAACACGTACCCAATCCACTGAGCTACACCGTCCCATTGTCATTTTTAATGAGGCTTTATGATTTGCCAATCTTATGTCTCTTACTTTGTATATTTATTTTTATAATTATTTTTGAATTTGTCATGCTACAATAGTAATTGTGTATATTCAAATACCCTAGACCAATGATTTTCAACCTTTTTCATCTTGTGGCACACATGAACTATTTATTAAAATTCTGTGGCACACCAAAAATTGTATTTTTTGCTAATCTGACAAAAAATAGGTATGATTTTGGTTCATTGACACCAGACATCTATTGTTGTGTTGGCTGTTGTCATTTTTCTTTTATCTCAGGAAAAAGAGGTCAGTGCCCCTGGCCAAACTTGTCAGTTATTGCATGTTTTAAAAATCCTTGTGACACACCAGTTGAAAATTGCTGCCCTAAAAAAGAGAGACGGATTGTAGGATGAGGTTTTCTTTACAAAGGCAAGTATTTCCCCAAAATATAGGTGAATTAAGTTATAAGCTTGGTCTGTTCTGGCTGCTATAGCAAATTACCATAGACTGGGTGGCTTATAACAACAGAAGTTTATTTTTCACAGTTGTGGAGCTGGGAAGTCCAGGATCAAGCTTCTGACAGATTTGGTGTCTGATGGTAGCTGCTTTATGATTCAGAGACGGTCATCTTCTTACATAAGGAAAAAGAGAGCTTTCTGCTCACTTATCAGAGCACTGATACTTTTTATTAGGGCTCCACCCTCATGATCAGCTAGCTGCACCTCTCAAAGATTTGCCTCCTTAACTATCACCTTGGGGATTAGGATTTCAATATATGAATGGGGAAGCGGGGACAGACATTCAGTCTATAGCAGCTACCCTTAGTTTGCTCACTGCTATTTTGGTGTATAAGGAGTTAAACATAATATAGTCTATTGTGTCTACTTTGGTATCATAATATCGCTTACTTTGGCTACCTTACTGCCTTTGTAGATGCTGAAATTATAAGTAGAAAAATGGTTAATCATAAATGTTTTGTGTTTATGTTTTGTTGACAATTCTTTGTGAAATCTGTTATACAATGTTTGAAGAAATATACAATACAAAATCCAAGTGAGTAGTCATAATCAAATGAAAAATCTAATTGTATGTTTATTTTAAATTAAATGTCTAATGGCTTTTACTTTATAATGAACAAGAGACAATCTGGGCATGAAATTGATGTGTATGAATTATTCCAAGACAGGAGATTGGAAACACCATTCCAAACTGAAAATCTATTCATTTTCAAATTTGAGAATTTCATTTCTCAAATTCATTTCTTTTCTTAAACTCTCTTATACACAACTAAAAAAATGATATCAGAGAAAACCAAGTAGACTTCTCTTATTTTTAGCACATTATTGAAGAAAATTTTGCAACATCAACTTAAAACAAATTAGGTACAACTAGAATCTTCAAAGACCAGTTAAAAGTCAACTAGCAATTGACCTATGTGATAAAGTCATCATACTTCGTTGTGTCAGTCTTGATCTTCTTCCCTGACTTCAGTGTTTACTTGCAAATTTTCCTTTTAATTATTTTTTATGATTATGTTATAAATGTCTTTCCCAAATCACTCACATGAGTGTGTATGTATGTTTGAGACCAAAATGAGCATGTTCCTTCCCACTGCCTGGAAAGATCACACTCAGTCATTAGTATTTATATAGCACTTGCTTTTGTCAAATTCTAAGAGCAGAGGGATTCTGTTTTAGAGTCATTGGTAAGACAGTTTTTTTTTGCCTTCCCAAGAACATACTGAAATTATGCACTGGGCAGATTAGTGAATTTTATACCAAATATGTCTCAAAGATAAATATAGCAATTTTCACAGTGAATGTTTTCCATCTCTCAGGAAATCTATGTTTGTCATGAAATGACAGGTTTTTTTTTTTTTTTTTTTTTTGGAGGGTTGGGGGAATGGGGAGATTGCCTTTGCAAACTGATTTTGAATTTTGTTAAATAACAAGGCAAACCTGAAAAATATTTTATATTTAATGGAAGTACTTAAGCATGATCTTTTGGTGGAAAGCAAATGGAAAGAATTTTTAACACATCTACTGAAGAAACAGATTTTCCTTTCCCCACTCCAGGGTGATCATTATAAACCGTAATTTTAAAATTGTAAATTATGAAAAATATCTCATCTTGGAAGTTTATGTGAATTTATACCAATAAACTAGTCTTATAATGTTACAAGTGAGAATTAGTGTGCTTTTATAAGATTATAACTACTATTTTTTGTGCAGTAATGCCCAAAATAATCAGGTTTAAAATATGACTTGATTTATATATAGTGTATGTTGGTATAAAATGTTTCTTATATGCATCTCTACTGCTATATATTTTTCTAAGAATGAAATGAATGAAACACTAGATGAAGTACCTAAGACTTTATGCCTACTAAAAGCATATAAATAAAAAAGTCTAAAGTGCACAGACAACCTAAATTCTTTCTATATCTCACCAGTTAGCACTCTAAAAAAGAATCATATCTTTAATCCAGTTATTAAAGCCATAGTGGAGGTTAATTTTGAGAAATCTAATATGTTAATTATATAATAATATTACAGGAATGTGAGTTGAGAATTATTTGAAAATAATAGCTATGACAGAGTTTTCACAATTATTTCACTAAAAAGTGTTCTTTCTGGTAGGAATTTTTTTAAAGAACAACAATATAATGTTAAAGTGTTTTGTAAATTGCACCCCAAATCAAATTGATCTGGCAAAGCTTTCATTTTCTTTCCATCTCTTGGCCCATATGAATTTCTTCCATTTTGTGTTATCATTTTAAGGAGGCTTCAACAATTAAAATGCTGCCATGGCAACCTGTTGGTTTTCTTTTTGCCCATTTCTTCTCTTCATACGACACTTGGCATAGTGGCACCTTCCATCATAGCTCTGCCTTTTCTCATGCCAAAACTATGTGAATTTAAATGTAGCTATAGTTGTTTAACTTTTGACATCATAGTATACTCAATTCACAATTTAAGTCAATCTCCAGTTATAAGGTTTAATTAAGACACAAGTCTTAATGTAGAAAGGAATGGACAAGAAATCATATTTTATGTGGCTCTTTTATTATCCATGTATGAGAGATTTAATTAATCAGAGATTTTGTAAATTGATATGATTTGTCATTAGCTTTTAACAAGAGTTCTGGCTGACAGCTTAACAAAAGTCAAGACTAATCATAATAATTATCATTTTTATACAAGACTATAATAGGACAACCAACCACAAATACAGTAAAACATATTTTTTTACTAACATACTGTCAATATTTAACTATCTCTTATAAAACTGATCCTACCTA
Source organism: Phyllostomus discolor (assembly GCF_004126475.2). NCBI lineage: Eukaryota > Metazoa > Chordata > Mammalia > Chiroptera > Phyllostomidae > Phyllostomus > Phyllostomus discolor. Next base: position 58,776,433 of record NC_040905.2, read on the forward strand.
TATAAGTATAATTGACTATGATCTACAAAATTCCACAATGATTGTTTCAATAATTTATAAGCTAATTCATTATTATTTCCCTAGCAATTGGCAAATTTGTGTCTGTACTGGAAGATGTTTGAGTTTCTGTATAACCCAGGTTTATTTTCTGTATATTGCAGAAAACAGGATGTTCCCTTTTATAACCTGAAATTTTAATAAGGGCCTAAGAAATAGTTGAAAAAGTGAGTGAACTTGTATTTAAATTAGGTCTTTGAGAGCTTGGAGATTCTACTTGGTGAACTCTAATTAAATCCCTGAAGGCCATTGGGTCTGCCTTCGTAGTTCTAGATGGTGAAAGTAAGGTCTTCAAAAAGAGTCCCTTGGCAGTATACGCATGGAGGGGAAAAAAACTTTGCAACCCTTCACTACAGCATATTACAAAGCTAGAATTCCAGAAGGAGTACCAGGCAAGGGGATTAAAACCTGAGAACTAGTAAAGTAAGGAAAGTAGAAGAAAGGGATTTGGAAAGCACATTCATTGAAGAAGGCCATCACTCACTCAGACTGCTGTATGGATGGATATAAAGCAAGATGGAGCAAATGAGATATATTTGTGCTGGTAATGACAGAGCAAATCTTAGTTGGCACATTTTGCAATTAACATTTCCAGTAAGAAATGTTCAAATACAAAATTGCACTTTTTTAGTTCTGACATTATAGTGGCTTTTTCCTCAGGGCACATATTCCACATAAATATTCTAAGCATTTTTCCTTTCTAAATGGATTTCACTACAGAATTGTTTGGGCAATTTTAACTGTGATCATGAGCCAAAACAGGTATCAAATCTGCTTAGGGCCAAGAGAAAATAAATTGTAGATTTATTTACCAAAACTTGAAATTTAACCTTGATTGTATTCTTAGTAATTTTTCCTACTCAATATTCCAGGTGTGAACCAAATAAACCATTGATTGGATGTTTCCTTATGTTGTCAATATGCTAGAGGGTGGAGGTAGAGAATGATTTGGTACTTTTCCCTCACATTTAAAATACATTCAAAAGTATTGTCTCTTTTTTTTTTCACATTTTTTTTTATTGTTCAAGTACAGTTGTCTCCATTTTCCCCTGACCACTTGCCTCTACCACAGCCATCCCCACTTCCCAACCTTGATCCTACCCCTCTTTGGTTTTGTCCATGTGTCCTTTATAGATGTTCCTGAAAACCCTTCTCCCCATTATCCTCTCCCACCTCCCCTCTGGTTACTATTAGTTTGTTCTTAGGTTCAGTGCCTCTGGTTATATTTTCTTCACTTATTTATTTTGTTGATTAGGTTCCTCTTATAGGTGAGATCATATGGTATTTGCCTTTTACCACCTGATTTATTTCACTTAGCATAATGGTCTCCACATCTATCCATGCTGTCGCAAAGGGTAGGAACTCCTTCTTCCTTTCTGCTGCATAGTATTCCATTGTGTAAATGTACCACAGTTTTTTGATCCACTCATTTGCTGATGGGCTCCTAGGTTGCTTCCAGAACTTGGCTATTGTAAATTGTGCTGCTATGAACATTGGGGTGCATAGGTTCTTTTGAAATGGTGTTTCAGGATTCTTAGGGTATAATCCCAGCAGTGAAATTTTCCGGGTCAAAAGGCAGTTCCACTTCTGGTTTTCTGAGGAAATTCCATATTGCTTTCCACGGTGGCTGCACCAGTCTGAATTCCCATCAACAGTGTACTAGGGTACTCTTTTATCCACATCTCCTCCAAGACTTGTTTGTTGATTTCTTTATGATGGCCATTCTGATTGGTGTGAAGTGGTATCCCATTGTGGTTTTAATTTGCATCTCTCTGATGGCTAGTGATGCTGAGCATCTTTTCATATGTATCTGGACCCTCTGTATGTCCTCCTTGGAGAAGTGTCTGTTAATGTCTTTTGCCCATTTTTAATTGCATTGGTTGTCTTCCTGGACTGGAGTCACATGAGTTCTTTGTATATTTTGCAGATCAAACCCCTGTCTGAGGTATCACTGGCAAATATGTTTTCCCATATGATCGGTTCCCTTTTCATTTTGCTGATGTCTTCTTTAGCTTCACAGAACCTTTTTTATTTTGATGGAGTCCCAGTTGTTTATTCTTTTCTTTATGTCCCTTGCTCTAAGGGACATATCAGTGAAAATATTGCTGCATGGAATATCTGAGATTTTCCTGTGTATGTTCTCTACTAAAACTTTTATGGTGTCACTACTTATATTTAAATTTTTTATCCTTATTGAGTTTATTTTCGAGTATAGTGTAAGTTGGTGGTCGAGTTTCATTTCTTTGTATGTAGCTGTCCAGATGCCCCAACACCACCTGTCAAAGAGGCTATTTTTATTGTATTTTATGCTTCTGCCCCCTTTGTCGAATATTAATTGACCATAGGGACATAGGTTTATTTCTGGGCTCTCTATTCTGTTCCATTGATCTATGTGTCGGTTTCTATGCCAGTACTAGACTGTTTTGATTACAGTGGCCTTATAATATAGTTTGACAATTCTATAATACATCATCTGGATATTTTGTTAACTGTTCACCACCCCAAGTCAAGTTTCCTTACATCACCATTATCCTCCCTTTATCCTCTTCTACTTCCTCCCAATTTCCTTTCCTTCTGGTAATCATAATACTGTTGTCTGTGTCTGTGAGTTTATTATAATTTTTGCTTAGTCCTGTCACCTTTTTTAACCAAGCACCCCAAAATACTATTTCTTGATGCTCTGAATAAACCACTAACATCAAAGGCATATGGCATTACTGGATACTAGCTTGGTTCTTAATTATAAGTTCCAAAAAGTTTTGCTTAGTTTTTGAAATCTTTACTAGGATGAAAGGGCCACAGTGCTTTTATGGTCTGCTACTTAAGTGGCTTCATCTTTTCTTCGGGGAAAAATAAAAGTAACAAGCAAAATGTAGATGAGGTTTTAGTTTGTTCTCTGATCAGAAAAGTCATTTATTGATCCGAAACTTAAAAGGAAAAGATCTGTTTTGAGGAAAGACTTTATACTATCTGGAGTTTGAACTCTTCTCCTTTCATTATCTATTAGAACTTGATAAGTCTACATTTTTCTTTGTGTAGAAACAAAACTCATAATTAAAATAAGAACTCTATCATCACTATGAAAATAGGACAATTATCATAAATTTGTAAAACTTAAAATAAACAATATCTATGCTAATAAAAATGTAATTTTTAATTAGTCTTAAATAGATACAATTTCTTCCAAGTGACAGTTTTACATATAATATTTCTGTATCCTTCCTCAATTGAAAAAGAAAATTAGAAGGAATTGTACTTTGAAATTAAATATTATGTACTTTATTTGACTGTTCTTATCTTCCACACCACAGAAAGTAGCTTTATACTCTACAGAAGGATTTTCCAGTGACTACAAGAATAGACTTAGTTCAACTGCAGGCCTATTATGTCATATGAACTAGAGCACATTAGAAAATCCTTCCTACATTTGTATTCTTGGAAACTTTTAAGAAGGACCATGAGGAACTATAGTTTAATAAGTGTTCATAAGTTGAGATACATAGAGCATGTAAAAAAATTTTGCCCTTAGTATCGAACCTAAAGGTTTTTGAATGGATATAAAATATGTCTAGATGAACATATTTATGTATGATTGTATAAATTATCGTCGTAAGTTGTATACTTCAGTATGTCACAAAAATATTGAGTATATACATACAGTTGGGCTGGTACGGCTTTACTAAACTGTTCTTTGGAAGATTAGTGTTTAATAAGACATTAATGGGCATTCTTTGTAGGGGAAAAAGTATCCCTGTTAAAATAAATGTGAATTTACTTTTTATTCTTGGAGATTTTAGAAGTCCAATGTGCTATCCATTGCGCCACGGAGCCACCTGATTCTTGGAGATTTTAAATATGAATTGGAAAATTAAAGACTTTGAGAAATAATACAAAAATAAAGCCAGTGATTCCCAAACCTATTTGCTCTCATTATAATAATGAATTTAAATCTTTATTAAAAATTCCATCACTGTTGCACATGTAAATTTTGGAAAGAAACTTTGTACTGGCAAAAATGCATATTTTAAAACCTTATTACACTTGTGTTTAAATACTGACTGAACCATATAACTGTAACACAATACCAGGAGAAAATATTTATCTTTTTTTTTAGATGTTAATCCTTATTTTCAAAACAGGGAAAATAGTATTTATCTTATGCTTGTTGAGTTTAACATTTGTGGCTTATACAATATACCACCTTACTGTACATACCACTTATCTATTTTAGTTGTGGCTTTAGTTTCCCTACTTTGATCAGGTTAAAGTCAATGTTACTGTTAGATAAGTTCCACATGGAAAATCATAGATTTCAAGAGGTTGTCAACGTGATACAGGAAACTAAGAGTCTATATCAATTAATAATGCATTTGGCTCCAAGTCTTAGGAAACCTAACTACAACAGCTTAAAGAAACAGAGTTTTTGTTTGTTTTTGCACACTGCAAGCTGGTGGATAAATGGTATTGCACCTGCAGGCAGCATGTCTACACTTCAGAAAGAAGCGTTGGGGAAGAGTGAGAAACTGAGCCAGCCCTACCTATCCTTCTTTATTATTAAAACAAAGCTTTTCCAGAACCATCCTATCACAGCTGGGACAGATAGCAGCCCTTGCTTCAAGGGAGTCTTGGAAAGTTGGGAATAGTGTTGTCATAACTGAGTTAGACCAATCATAGCTCATTGCCTAGCTCTAAACATATCACTGACTAACACAATTGTACTTTTCTTAGCATGGAAGAGGAAAGCAAAAGCTTACTATTCGGGCAAATTAAGTTATCCCACTGAATCCCTTTTACATTTTACATTAATATGTAAAAAGGATAGCATCTGGAATTAAATAATGATCCATAAAATTTTCCGTGTTTAAAGTACAGGAAGTCAGCATGAGGAGGGAATCTGCATTTTAAAAAAGTCCTTATAGTAATTCTTACATACACTAAATGACTTCGCATGCCAGTTTCAGTAGACTATTCAGGCTAAGATAAGGATTAAGTACTAGTGCTTTATTTCTTATGTGCAAACCTAAGATAGGGAGAGTAAGGAATAAGGACAGTGAACCAAGGAAAAGACATGGAAAAATGAATGAAATGCTGTGTTTATATGCCTGACTACTACTTCTCAATGAGCCATGCTGTTGCTAGGCAGATGTATGGGTAGATGTATATGCTCTACACACATTGCCTTCTTTGGCATGCTAAATGCAATGACCAAAGGTGATTCAGGAAAGATGAAAAAATGTATCTGCTTGGCTACCTCCCGCCTGCTTTTTCCCATTGGTCAATGTTTTTTACCATAGTAAATTAACCCTCCATTGCTTCCAAGTTGTGTCATCCAGTTCCTTTGGATGCAGAACATAGTGTGCAAGCTCCCATGTTCTTCAATGAGGTATTCCATTCAAATCTAAAAGTAGAAGGGAAGGACAAAAACTCTAGGCACGCGGCTGGTCTGCCTAGGTGTGTGGACACTCACAGAGTGAATGATTGGTTGGGTCTCTGAACCAGTTTGATAGCAGTATGGTCCTGGAAACTGGAGGACCATGGGAATTTGAAAAAGATAACATTTTGTCTGATACACCAAATTTGATAGTCAGTGAATTCAGAACTTTATCTCTGGAGCCTAGATTAGCTTCAAGGCCAACAGAGACTCATGCCAGATTGAGTTGCCCTGCAAATTTTACAAAAATTTTAAGCATCTTTCCTATAAACTATATTGCTTGTAGACAGTGTGCCACACTGGTCAGGACAGACTTTAGTATCACCCACAGTGGGACTTGAAATCTGTGCTGTGCTGTTGTTTATCTTTATCACCTTGGAAAAGTCATTTTGCCACTAAGCCTCAATTATTTTTTATCTAAAAGTGTAAAAATATGAATACCAATTTCCCTTTAGGGTATTGAGGATAATGATATCTGATCATTTGTTTAGTGGACTTGGTACAGAATAGCTCCTTATATATAACTTTTCAATTTACTTCCTTCCCCCTTCTTGAATACCATTTCTAAATTTTCAGGAATCTTTACTTGTCAGATAGACTCACACCTCAGCAGCCCTAATGGCTGAAATGGGGATTTCTATGTTTTATCCTGTCTGCTAGTTGAGACAGACCAGAATAGGCCTCAGAACTCCAAAACCAATTCCACTTTTAGGCATGCAAACTAGGAAGCACATTTTGCTTTCCCTAGGGAAAAGGCACAGGTAACATATGAGGGTGTTGAAATAACACCACGCCCACCACTCTTCCAAGCAGCTAATTTAAAATCATTTGCAATCTGGGAGAATCTGTCTCAATATCTTCTTGTGAGAACCTGCAGCTAAATGTTTACGGAAAGGTTTCCTGAGAACTGGATTTTATCCAAGACTTGTGACAGTGGTAACTTAGGATGAGGCTACAGAGATCTAATTAAAAAGGTGATTTCTTAACATATGGAGCTCCTATGTGACATCAAGAGAATGTGCTGCCGGGGGAGATGCTGACCCTGTAAATTCTTATGACATTAGGTTTAAATCTTAACTGCTAAACACCTTTCAAATATTTAACTCTCCCCAAGTAAATGAACTCCCGCAAAGCTCTGTTTGTTGACTTTTATCCCAGTTGGACCGACTTTGGGGACTGTATCACTGAGACCTGTGCATTAAGTGGTACATATGTTGAATAAACAGCGAGACAGCTACCAACTGTCAAGTTGCTTTACCAGAGTATGAAAAAAGCACATATGTCATGGTGAAAAGCAAAGAAAAAACAAAGGTTCATAATGGAACTAGGAAATGGTTGAGGTAAAATGCAACCACATGCTTATGTACATGATTATTTTTTTATATAGCATTAGAGGTATTTTGGAGAAGAAATCATAATTGTGAAATGATATTAGATGTAGCATTAGAAACAATACTTCCTCTGGAGGCCCATAATTCACTAGTGGGTTAATATATTGAAAGGGAGACCAGTCATATTAATATAAGCTAAGGCTGGAAATATGCTGGAAATATGCTCAGTAAGGAAACACAGGTTTGATTTTCTCACAGCAGCAGATGGAAATAATGGGACAGGTTGTTCTTTACAGGTATGGGTGAAACAAGAGAACACAGCAGGCTTTCTGGCAAGAAAACTGGAAGTATTTATAGATAGTTTTCAGCCTGTTGCCACCAGTATCACTCTCCTTTGATACTATGGTAGAACAACATGGACTATGCATCCCAGGTGGCCACCTGCTGAGCAGAAAGAATTCTGGTCATCAGCAATTGATTTGTGTAGAGACATAGTAGCCTTGTTATTTGAAAGCATGTCTTGGTTTATTTTGGTAGGGAAATTGACTCCTTATTTCCTTGTAATCATAGAAGTTTCAGTTAAGGCACACTGGAAGTGTGCCAAGACTGAGTGAGTTACAAGCACAGAAGAGTATTAGAGGTAATACTCACTGAAGATAAAGAGGAGAGAATGAGAGACAGGCTGCAGACTATGATGCAGGTCTGACCCTTGTGAACTAAAGATGAAGGAAAGGGAATTACATAAAAAGAGCCTCAGAGGATAGTGCTGCTCTGATGAAGTAGCAGCCAGCACAGTACGGAGCTTAGAGATTGCCCACAGGGAAGTCCTGTGATTGGCAAAAGTGGCTGGTGTGGTTCAGTTGGTCATAGCATTGTTGCATACACTGAAGAGTCATGGGTTTGATTCCTGGTTGGGGCACATACCTAGGTTGTGGCTTCATCCCCAGTCGGGTGTCGGGCCCATAGGAGAGGCAACTAATTGATGTTTCTCTCTCACATCGCTGTTTATCTCCCTTTCTCTTTCTCCTTTCCTTTCCCTCTCTTTAAATTTATAAGTATATCCTCAGGTGAGAATAAAAAAAATAGTGGTTGGGTCCTAGAACATACGTGCCATTGTTGGCTGGAGCTACCTGCAGAAAGTTTGTTTTCATCTTAAACACCAGGGAGGACTTTGAAGAGGCTGCAACTAGAGGTTGTGGGCTGACAGCGTCGCTGTGGCAGGCCTCCTTTGAAAGGAGACTGGAGTAGGGCAACTCTGTGGCTGGCACAGTGGACTTTTTAAAGATGGCACTGAATAGACTTCTAAGAAGGAACAACTTTTATACATTCATTTGTAACAAAGGGCAAATATGATTTGGCGTATGTGGATTTTCTTATGAATTTATAGGCATATAAATCCCCAGACTGCAAAAACACTCTGGTTACCTTCTATTCACTTTCCTACCCTTTTTGTTTTATGCATGACTTGGAAGTAAAATGTATAAGATAGTCAAGGGAATGTTTTCTGTACTAGAAATTCAGGTGGAAGAACTATCAAATTCTAAGAAAACAAATATACTTTGCTAGTCCAGTAATGAAGAACCACAGGGACCTAAGTTCAGATCCTGGTTTTACCTCTTGCTAACTTTAAGATTTGGAGTAACTAACTTAATCTCTTTGTGTCTCATTTTCCTCATAATAAAAAATAAATAAAAATAATATCAAATATTGTTTATTTGAAAGATGATTTGTTGAGAGATTTCCTTATTGTAAAAACATTTTTCTTACATGAATTGCTATATTTGTGATAATATTACATGCCCCATTCATGACATTTTCACTGCACATATATGACAGACTTCAGAAGCACCATAGTTCAGAATCAATGAAAATAGATATACAGTATATATTGGGTCCTTACTCGACTCCTAACACTGAGAAGGCAGATGTTAAATAGAACAGGAATTTAAATAGAGAGTGATTTTTATTTGTGCATAATATCTAGCTAGTTCAGCATTTAAATGCCCTTACTAGTTTCTATGGATTAAAACAACTCAGATTTATTATCTTCCAGTTACGCAGGTCAGAAATCTGACAAGGGTCTCACTAGGCTGTACTCAGTGTTAGACTGGGCTGTGCTCCTTTCTGGATGCCCTAGGGGACAGCCCCTTTCGTGGCCTCTTCAGGTATAGGCTGTGCCCACATCCCTTGACCCATAGCTCTGTTCCTCCATCTTCATAGCCAGCAATATTACATCTATCAGATGCTTCTTCGGTGTTTGTGTCTTCCTCTGACCACAACTGGGGAAGTGACACTGATTAGAAGGACCTCTGTGATTAGATTGGGCCCATCTAGCTAATCCAGGATAATCTCCCCATGGCAAAGCCCTTAACTGACTCACATTTGCCAAGTCCCTTTTTCCATGTCAGGTAATTTATTCACAGGTTCTAAGGATTAGAAATGGACACAGCTGGGGTGTCAAAGAATTTGGGCAGTCACTAGAAGCTGGAAAAGATAATAAAAGAGATTCCTTTATATAGTCTTCAAAAAGGAGAGTAGCAATAGAAAATTCACATTACACTCAACCAACCTGAGTTTACTTTTCAGCTCACTGGGTGCGCTTTCCTTACAGATATTGCCATCACCTCCCCATCCCTAGGCTGAGTCTGCTGATATGGCTGGCCAGAAGATGTCCCATTCAATTAGTCTGGCCTCCAAAGTGTCCCTGGCACAGGCTATCTTTTTCCTCCTATCTGTGTTCCTTTATTCATGCTCTTTCTAGCTTTGGAAGCGACTTTGATCATTGGCTCTGCCTTTTCAGGTTCAGGGAATTACTCATGGTTCCATTTGACTCAGTTCCTTCCTGAAGACTTTTCTACCTACTTCATCCCACCCTGAATGATTTCCACTGACAAGTTCAATTATATTGGACTAACAGATCGGCAATTTAGCTCAAAGTATTTTATATTGGCAATATCACCTCCAACCCCAAAAGTGTTGATACTCTTTAAGAACATGGACAGTCTGTTATATATTTATATTTTTGTCTGATTTAGCCATTGCTATTCAGCCAGTGCCAAGTCTGTGCTAAATTAATAGTTTGTTTATTGAGAAACAGTCAGCATTTAAAATACAAATGCCTCCATGAGCTGTGTAGTAAGTAATAAATACACAGTCTTTAAGTTTTTAACATCTCAATGTAGTAGTTTATATAATGAACTTGAGTACATTCTAAACTAAATTGAGGTCTGATTAGTGGATTTGATGAGAAGACTATGTAGAACTGGAGGACACAGACCTGGAAGGGGAACAAATGGGGTTTCCAGGGGGCCGTCGGGAGCCTGAAAGCTTCGACCATCAGGGAAATGGGTAGAGCCACCAATCTGGCAGACAAAGATGGGGGGAAGGGAAGACTTAATGATTTCATAATTAAAGTCTTAATGATTTCATAATATTGGCTTGAACAGACATATATTTAATATTTTAGTGATTTCATTATTTTAATGATTTAGAGACAATTTTAATGATTTCACAATTTTGCCTTGGCCAGACACATACTCATATTTAAAATATCTCTGTATTCAAGGAGCCTATGATGTAAGAATAAGAGAGTTGACATGAACAAAACTGGGATAAAAATGTATATTTCATCATAAAACAGATGGATTTTAGAAATTCTGTAAAGAAAAAGTGGTAGAATTTGGCACAATTTGAATGTTTGAATGTAGAAGGAGAATATTACATTGTAGAACTTCCCTTTCTTTTTCCATTTGGAACTATAGGGAATTTATATTCGCTTCTCTCTTCCTCTCTCTGGATCATTCTCTGTTTCTATCTGTCTCTATCTATATGTACACACACACACACATATATGCACTTAATATCTGTCATTACTTTCAATTACATTGCTAAAGTGTGAGGGATGAGTTAATTTTTTAACATTGATACTTACAAAAAAATAACTGCATACAAATGAAATTAAATATAAAATGTTAGGTTTATCTTTTTATATAGACTATGAAATAATAAATGTGCTATGTTATAATACCTTGACTCATTCACCAAATATCCTAAAATTCTTCTAACTCTGGATCAGTAATTCATATGTCTTAAAGATTTATTTCCAGGATAGTTTATTTGTAAAAGAAACTTTATATTTCACTGTCCATTTAATTGTTTTATGAAAATCACTTAACATGGCTTTCAGTGAATAGGTAAAGAATAGTATTTACGCTTTTTTCCTACAAAATTTCCTTAACAAATTGGGATGTGACTTATGTCTCCCATTTTCTGACTAAGGTTAATTCATGACTAGGGTTAATTCTTGTATTCCAATAACTAAATAACTTAGAAAATAACTAAACAACTTAGAAAATTATACTGTTGAACATCACCAAGATTACTTCATATGTTCTCTGTTTTAAATCAAGTGCTTTTTAAAACAGCCTTTTTAGGGGTCATTCTTGTGATTCAATATATTATGTTACATTCTGAGTGTATAGAGATGCCCAAATAGCACTTACCTTGATGAACTAACCAGAAATTCTGACTTTTAACATCTAAGCTAAGTATTATGAATTTGATGTAAAAATGAATGGGATTTCATGTGGACTGTAAGAGAGAGGTTCGGAGCACCAGGAAATAGAATTTATGCTCCACCCAGCATATGTTAGTGTCTACCACCTATGTTCTCTTTGTATTTGTCAACTCAATAGCTTCTGTGTTATTCACTTAACTCTGTGTGTGCCTCTTTGCTTGTCATCTGTATTTGGTATGGGTCCTGGACATGAGACCAGGCTCTGTTAGCATGTCTGGACACCTTTACAAAACCAAAGCGTTCAGAAAAAACAAGTTCTTCTGGGCTTCGGTTGAATTCCTCCAGGAAAAGAATGATCACTAGTTATCTCATTAACTAAGAAGTCCATGGTTTTCGGAAATAATCCAATGTAATATGTATTTATTATATCAGAAATAACTTTGAGATGAATTTTTATTTTTACAGATTTCTTTAAATCTTATATCTCACTTTTGTTCACCTTTGGGTGATTACTGTGTTATGTCTGGCATCTAGCACAATGCTGACTATATATTGGGAGCCTCCATAAATATTAAGCTAGGAAATAAATAGTATATTAATGTTAACTGTGGTCAATTCAAAATTAAACTATCTAAAAGATAACTGGCACTTGCCTGGGCAGCTCCTGAGGAAATCTCCAGTTACTTCAAGGAGGGCGATGATGCTGCCACACATTTCTTGACCTTCTCCCATCATTCTACAATGCTTAAGACATTCTCTATAATATGTATGCACTTAAAAAGTTGGGCTTCCTAGAAGGCTTTTTACTATAAGAGAGAATCTCCAGTAGATGCTGATGTGTTTCTCTTGGTGGGATTTTGATATCTACTAGGGACATTTGGGCCTCTGTGTTTTTGGATGTTTTTTGTTATGCTTGTCTCCAAAGGCAACAGATTATGGCAAAAAAACATATAAATTAATTTGTTCCAGTGTTCTTCCTGTGAGAGGGCTTCTACCACAGTAACTAGTTGTTAAGACTGTAGTGGGTGGGTGAAATCAAGTTGCAGCTGGGATTGGAGTGTGCATTTTGCTTCACACTAAAAGAATATATATGGTGTAGTCCATGTGTGGTAGTGTTACATTGATTTGTAAATTTAAGTAAAGTTAAACTACAAAAATCAGACTATCTGGACCCTTTCCAGTGGCTTCTCTAAACCATAGGGATTTATCAGGTTTACATTTGAAATTGTGGAGAGTGTGTTGGGGGTGATAAGTTGCAATGAATAACGTGTCAGTTACAATGACAATAGTAGGGGTCCTTCAGTGCTCTTTTCCTATACTAGGGCTACAGATAGAAGACAATGGCAATGAAAATACATATATTCAGTAAGGACACTGCTATGTCTTTCTCTTCTTTCTCAAAATTTCAGGACTTGGGTCTAATATTTTTTAATTTTCAAATTTCATTTGCAAATGAAAATCTGTAAAATTTTAATGTTGGGAAATGCCCTGCCTGGTATCAGAAGCTGTAACCCCCGCCAAGGCTAAGGCTGAGGGAGTGGCCTTGGACCAGAAGCCAGCAAGGAGACAAAAGCTTATCTCCCTGGCAGGAGCACCACTTCTGCTCCTTTTACTTCACCCTGCCTGGCCCCAGTGCTTGGTCGGTTAGCCAATGATGGGTAAGATTGCCCAAGGGGGGAATGACCTAAGGCAGGCACATGGGAGGCCCCCAAGGAAGGCACAGATCATGTGGGAGGCCCCCAAGGAAGGACTTTGGGGGCTACAGCAAAAGGGGGTGATGGACCCTCGCTCCTTGGCTGTGATATAGCCTGAGTCCTCATCGTCTAGGAGAAAATCTCCTAATCTCTTGGCTGCCTTACTTCCCTTGCTCCACCTAACCCTGAAACAATGACAGGGTAGTGCAGCTCTGTACTGAAAAGGGCGGGTTCCCCGGGTGATCAGGCCTAAGAAAGAATATGTAAATTCCTGTGAAACTTGCTTTGTTTAGAATGCTCTCAGTTGAATGATAAGGATCCAAGGAAGAAGTAAGTTTGTTCTTTAAAGTTTTACAGCTCTCTGACCCTGACTCAAAATAGGCCCTCAGACTTCCTCGTTATCTATTGTTTGATCCTTACTTCCTAGCTATCAGTAATGAGCTTTTACCTGAATTCTTATTCAAACAAAACTAATAAAAAGCCTCTCTGGAGAGGGAACAAAGTGCTCCCCATGTGAGGAGTGGCCCTGCTGTTCCTATTCCCCCACAGGACCTGGTTGTCTCTGTGTATGTTTTTCTCGTGTGTTGATGAACATCTGCAGCTTAGATGGCTACTGCTGGCCGGTATCCTCTACATTTTAAAAATGTTTATCCATAAAATTAAGGTTTAGGATAAGGAAAAGCTAACTATAGAAACAACCTTGGTCAGTTTTTATCCTATCATTTTAATTTGAAATTTAACAAGTATATCAAAATAACAAGCACACATCAGGGAAAGAAGACCACATGGTGTCCCACAGGACACTTTAATATTCCTTCAGATCCTTCAAGTACCCTTCTAGTATACATAACTAAGTAGATTTTCTCTGCCCCATAATATTCTCCAAAATAGTATTTTTTGGCTTTGGCTATTTTGCCTAATAGTGCCTTGCACATTTTGAATCTGTGTCTTTGTTCTTCAATAGATCTGATTACCCATTTTTTCCAGGTTCATTCTGGTGAACGAGAGTTATTTTATTGGTAGCTTGAGAATATACACTGCTGAATTACATTACAGAGGGCAAAGTGATATTTTTCCAGGTAGTAAGATCTTTGGAAATCTTTGGGGACATTCTCATCGCTATATTGATACATCTTATTTTGCCAGAATCAGGCAGGGATATTTCCATTTCTGTTTCCTCTTTTTCAGGCACCCCTTTGGGCTGCCTTTGCTCTCCCAGCTGTAAACACTGAACATGGTGTCTGAATTTGAGACAGGAATGGTCTAACCACTTGGGAGTCTAAGCCTCCTTCATTCATTTCCAAAACACGATCACAAAAACTCTGCTACTCTTGCTTGTTCCATACAAGTACTGGGTTTCCTAGTTCTTAGATAGTTTTACAGACCATTTTCCTACATACTTAAACTGTCAACTATTGTTACTTTGTACAATCCAGAAGAACATGCTCATTGTACTGACATATAATGCAATATGCTTAAGAACATGCCACTCAAAAGTGTGCCTCTCAGGAGAATTCTACCTTCAAGAAACTTCATCTATACAGAAATATCCTCTTTGAAATAAAGTCAATTCTTTGTAATAACATTGAGGAGGCTAAAATGTGATTTACAGTATACCATAACACACTAGAGTCATATGATTTAACTGTTATTCAAAAACATAGATTTAGGTTGAATTTAAATAGGTGGGGGGGGAAGAGAGAGAGAGAGAGAGAGAGAGAGAGAGAGAGAGAGAGACCAGATGACTTCCAGTTATAAAAAGTTCTTTAAGAAATAACAGAATAGATAATGCATAGATTTCAAAGAAATTACTGTTTCATACTATTGAGTATTAGACATCTGATTTCTATAGAAATTTCTAGTTTTCCCACAAATTAAGTCAAGAACTAAAAATGTATTCTGTGGATATTTTTATAATAATATTTTCTGTTATAAAAAAGGCTTGCCAGACACTACCATCTGCCATGTAGACTGACAGTGTATGAATCTGATGTCTTTCTGTAACTTCCTATCTTATATAATTGGAGGTTTCAGACCAGAATGTTGCTTCATTTCACCTCAGGACAACCAAGTTTAAGTTCGCTTGAAATATTTTAATCCTTTTCCTGCTATGCACTGATAAGACCAGTACTCTGTATAGTTAAAAGCTATAAATGTGTCTATTGAGAGGGTGTTAAAAATTCTTCTCTGTGCTTCTGGCCTTCATCCAAAATTCCAGAATACCTTCTGAAATGAGTCAGAAAACATAATGTATTACAAATGATAAATGTTTCATTTATACTTCATTTTGGAAATTTGAAACACTCAGAATGTCTTGGCTACATCAACATAGAGAGGTGTTTTTTTTGTTGTTTTGGGGTTTTGTTTTTTTTTTTTTGAGATGAGAAAGATGTCTTTGTGAACTGTTTAGGTAAAGATATTTTTCTACCATGCTTTAAAAAGGTTTAAAAGACACTATTAAAGTACTCTATTGACTCAGATGTGTGTGTGTGTGTTATTAGGAGTGCATATAATCCCCCCTGTTTTAGTCAATGAGACAAAATTACTGAGTACTTTCTGTGGTTATTTATTTTAAGAATAACAACATGTTCAATAAGAGAAACCCTTGCAGTTAAAACTTGTTAATTGGAGATAATGTCTGTGTAACTGAATGTTGTCAAAGGGTAATGACCTCCTGCTGCTAAACCCTGGAAATGTTGACTGGAAGCCAACACATTTGTTTTCAAAGCAGGAGACATGGGTCCTTTGGCATGATTATATCAAAATGGCTTTATTTTTGTTGCCCTGTGTAATAAGAATTTCATTATAGGCTATATTATCAATGTGTTTGCATTTTTCTGCCTCCAAATATCTTTGCAGGTTGTGTTTTCGGGGCTATTTAATGTGCCAATTAGCACCTTTGCTGCTGCTGAGTGGCTCTTCTCATCATGATACAGTTCAGTTAATTCTGGTGGTTGCCAAAAGGATTGAAATGCCACTCAATATAACAAATGATCAATGCTTTATAATTCATTGTAGCTGAGAAAATAGGCTGGGTAATTAACATGAAACAGTAGAAAGGGTTCTCTACTCTGTCCCAAATACTACATTTGGTCGATGTTTG
Organism: Phyllostomus discolor; assembly: GCF_004126475.2. Taxonomy (NCBI): domain Eukaryota; kingdom Metazoa; phylum Chordata; class Mammalia; order Chiroptera; family Phyllostomidae; genus Phyllostomus; species Phyllostomus discolor. Next base: position 58,792,565 of record NC_040905.2, read on the forward strand.
AAAATTTATTTGGCTAATGTATACAATTTCACTTAAATTCTTTTTTCTTCTGGGTCAATTGAAATTTCTTTCAGTAGGAATGAAAGTTCTAAGAAATGGTTTCCATATAGGACCAGATGCACATGAGGAGAGAGTGTCACCCTCCCATTAGATTTTAGAATATTAAAATATCTGTAATGTGAGGATTGGAGGTGCTGAAAACTGACTCCACCTCCAATTTCATTTTTTTTTAGAGGCATCCTTGGTTATGGCAGCTGAACCACGTGTATCATGATCATGTGAAATGGATAATTAGTATTCTCTTTCTGGGGTGACACTTTTGGCAATATTTTAATTGCAGACAGGTGCGACCACTATGGAAAACAGTGGAATTCCAGTATGGAATTTTCTCAGGAAACTAAAAATGGAACTGCCTTTTGACCTGGCAATTCCACTGCTAGGATTATATCCCAAGAACCCTGAAACACCAATCAAAAAGAACTTATGCACCCCAATGTTCAGAGCAGCAGTTTATAATAACCAAGTGCTGGAAGCAACCTAGGTGCCCATCAGTAAATGAGTGGATCAAAAACCTATGGTACGTTTACACAATGCAATTCTATACAGCAGAAAAAAAGAAGCTCCTACCCTTTGCAACAGCATGGATGGGACTAGAGAGCATTATGCAAAGTGAAATAAGCCAGGCGGTGAAAGACAAATACCATACGATCTCACCTTTAAGTGGAACCCAATCAACAAACAAACAAGCAAACAAAATATAACCAGAGACGTTGAAACTGGGAACAAGCTAACAGTAACCAGAAGGGAGAGGGGAGGGGATAATGAGGGGAAAGGGTGAAGGGTTTACAGAAACAGCTATAAAGGACACGTGGACAATAACAAGGGGAGGTGGAAACAGGGGAGGGATGTGGGGAAGGTTGGGGTGGTGGGGAGAGGTCGGGGGAAAGGCAGAAAACTGTTCTTGAACAACAATAAAATTAAAAAGTATTTAATAAAAAAATAAAAAATAAAAATAAAAATATCTAGATTAGGATCCTGGCCCCAACCTCAGTGATTCTGACTGAACTGTTTTAGGATAGGTCCTTGGCATTACTATAGATATATTTTTTAAAAATTCCACTGGTGATTCTAATATGCAGCCAGAGTTTTCTGACTATGGTTCTCTGACTTGAGCATGTGTCTCATTGTTGGGAACTACCCTTCCTGGTATCAGAAGTTGTAACCCCTGTCAAGGCTAAGGCTGAGGGAATGCCTTGGACCAGAAGCCAGCAAGGAGACAACAGCTTATCTCCCTGGCAGGAGCACCACTTCTCCTTTTACTTCACCCTGCCTGGCCCCAGTGCTTGGCCGGTTAGCCAATGATGGGTAAGATTGCCCAAGGGGGGAACGACCTAAGACAGGCATGTGGGAGGCCCCCAAGGAAGGCACAGATTATGTGGGAGGCCCCCAAGGAAGGACTTTGGGGGCTACAGCAAAAGGGGGTGATGGACCCTCGCTCCTCGGCTTTGACAAAGCCTGAGTCCTCATTGTCTATGAGGAAATCTCCTAATCTCTTGGCTGCCTTACTTCCCTTGCTCCACCTAAGCCTAAAGCAATGACAGGGTGGTTCAGCCCTGTGCTGGAAAGGGCGGGTTCCCCGGGTGATCAGGCCTAAGAAAGAATATGTAAAATCCTGTGAAATCTGCTTTGTTTAGAATGCTCTCAATTGAATGATAAGAGTCCAAGGAAGAAGTAAGTTTGTTCCTTAACATTTCACAGCTCTCTGACCCTGACTCAAAATAGGCCCTCAGACTTCCTTGTTACCTATTGTTCAATCCTTACTTCCTGGCGATGATTAATGAGCTTTACCTGAATTCTTATGCAAACAAACCCAATAAAAGCTTGCTCAGGTGGGAGAACGAGGTGCTCTCCCTTAGGGGTGCTCTCCCCTAGGGAGGGTGGCCATGGCGCTCCCCACTACAGAGAGTAGTGGCCATTTCGTTCCTACTTCCCCACAGGACCTGGTTGTCTCTATGTATGTTTTTCTCGTGTTTTGACGAGCCATCCACAGCGTTCCGTGGTCACTGCCAGTCGGTGGTCATGACATCTCAGGATCAGGTGGAGGGCTTACTGAAACACAGAATGCTGTGCCCACCCCACACCCCCTGTGTATACCTAGGAGCTCCTGATCCACTGAGCCTGGGAAGTGCCTGAGAATCTGCATTTCTACCAAGTTCCCAGGTGATGCTGTTGCTGCACTAGAATATATAGTAAGCTATTTAAGTGATGTCACTTAAGTCATTTTAAAAATTCCCGATGACTTTGAAAAGAAGGATGTGAAAATTAAATGCAAGGACAGACTAGGGGCAAAGTTAGGTGGGTTTTTCTAGTAAGTGCCATTTTGTTGTAGTTGTCACACTGGTTTCTGATTCTTTTAAGGTTTTTCATTTCTTTGGTTTACATAGAATTTTTTAATTCCTAAACATATGAAAATTTTGAATCAATAATTTTATAGCTAATACTGTACATTTAGTGACTCTCAGGACTCCATTTAAATGTTGTATACATATTATCTCATTTAATCTTCATAATAAAGCAAATGTTCTTATTATCATAATCCATAATTATTTTCATAAAGTCATACAGCTATTAGGAGGTAGAGTTGGAATTGGAATGCAAGCAAACTGGCTCCAGAGTCTGACACTTAGTAATTTCTCTATACTGTTTTTGCATACCTAGTAATTTACAAAATGTGTTCTGATAACTCTGTAGGGAAAATATATCACTAATTATTATTAAATCATTCCTGATGACAAAATAATGATGAAATAGCTCCCCTTTATTGAATGACTACTTGGGGCCACACAGTGTCTTAAGCACTATCAGCAAATCAATTTAAGTGATGAGACAATTAGATGCTGAAATCTGGGTTTAAATTTAGGCCTTTGGGTGGGTTTTGAAGTATCTTCCGCCAAAAGGAGCTATTCAGGTTTCTAAAAGCATACTAGTTTCTGGTCCAAAATTATGAGGAAATTTAGCTGCAGTTCTGTCAGCACCCCTGTATAATTCTAGTAAATTTAATTTTTGCCTAAGCATGTCTGATATGACTTTTGTTACAATAAAAAAATGCCTCAGTTAAAAAGGTAGATAATCTGACTTAGAGATATGAGGTCCCTGAGATCTGGAAAGTTGAAATGACTTAACTAAGATCTCCCAACTTCAGAACAACAGAGCCAGGAACCAAGAACAGAAACAAATGTACTCATGAATTTTAGCTTGGTTTCTTTCTGCTGCAACAGTCTACTCCTCATTTATGGTTTTGCACCTTTTATTAGATCACCTCTGAGAAGATGTGGAAGAAGATCACTGTATAGATCATAAATCCTGAAAAATTCTTTCCATACAGGATGTCTGAGAGCTGGCCCAATTAGTCTTATAAGCAGATAGACAGAAGGGTTGCTGCTAGTGTGTTTCAGGAGCCTTGTATAGCCAGCCCTTTGAGAGCCATTGTCCAAGGCTCACAATGTGGTGGTTGGAAATAAATGGGATAACAGATGCAAAGTGCCTGGCACAAGGGAGGCACATGGCTTAACAAATGTTAGCTGTTATTAATGTTCTCCTGATGGCCACAAGAGCAATAAAAGTGAGTGGGTGGAAGAGCAACTCTGTACTAATGCCTCAGAGGACTTCCAGGTTTCCAGACAATATTTGAGTTCTAGGAAATATTTGGTTTGTGTGTTAAAGAAAATAAACAATCTCAAAATCCAGCATCAGTCATTTTACGCTGTTCTGTTTATGAGATTTGTCAAGCCATATCAACAGGTTCAATTCAGTTCGACTTCCACATTATGAGTGAATGTTGAGCCCCAGGCAGTGTGCAGGCTCATTGTTTAATGGGAGCTGCAAGAAACATTGTTATAAACACCTTGGAGGGGGCTATATACAAAATACTCAGACACAGAAGAGACATTTATTTTTTACCTGTGATTCTGTCTATTTGTATTTATCTTTTCTTTCTCCTACTGGCTAAATTAGCTTCCTAACTTCTTGATTAAAGACAAGGTATGGGGAGGATTGAATGTGGAAGATGGGGGAGGGGAGGGCAGAAGAGAGTAATGGGAGAAAATGAGGACAACTGTAACTGAACAACAATTAATAAAAAAGAGTAAAAAAAAAACACCTTTGCAAAGTACAAAAAATTTTGCAAAGTTGAGGGCACTACCCTACACGATATTAGGTAGTATAGGTAAATGTAACATAAATCAGGATGTTACTTGACTGTTACTCCTTGTATCATCATGCTCTTTTTTTTTTGTCACTTACACTGATAGTGATGTTCTCTGATATTTAAATTTTAGATCTAATTATGTTCTTTAACTTAGATCATTCCCTCACTCAGCAGATATGCATGTCCCACTGAAGTCAAGAAGTGTGTATGATTCCAGCAGATAAGAGGTAATACAAAATAAGTTGACTTTTATTGTCTATCTTGATCATGCTATTTTTTTATCCCAATGTTTAGACATGTCCTTTTCTAATAGTTTTGATATGTGACCTCTTTATAAAAATATAGATGTAGAAAACAAAAGTAAAATAAAAAGTGAATGAAACAAACAACTAGAAAAGGAACAGATTCACAGAAACAGAGGTCATATGAAGGGTTATCAGGGGGTGGGGCAGGGGGAGAATGGGAGAAAAGGTACAGGGAATACAAAGCATAAATGGTAGGTACAAAATACACAGGGGAAGGTTAAGAATAGTACAGGAAATGGAGAAACCAAAGACCTTAGGTATATGTATGACCCATGGACATGAACTAAGGCCAGGGAATGCTGGTGGGAGCGGGGTACAGGGAGGAGATGAGTAAAGGAAACAAATGGGACAACTGTAATAGCATACTCAATAAAATATATAAAAAATAAAAATATATAGATATAGAGAATCCACCTTAGGGAAAATGTGAAAAATAGAACAAATGTAAAAAGTACATTTATGATTCTAACTACTGTTAGAAGTTTAGTGTTTTCTACTCTAGTTTTTTAGCATTAAAAAAATGTACTTATAATAATGAGATGCATATAAGTTTGCTTTAAAAATACCTAAGTACTTGCCTTTCATCTTCAAGAATTTCTGAACTAATATTCTAAAAATAGCCAGATCTTTCATCCAGTGGATCTGTGATTAAGTCCTAAAACACTTCTCTACTATTAGGTTTTGAGTTGTTTCTAATTATCCATAGTGTAATAATGTCCCTTCATATATTTAAGTTTTCGCATTTTTTGGCTGAGTTTCTTGGACTTGATTCCTGGGACTCTGAATATTGGAAACAACTTTGACAAGGTATTTCCCAAATTGTTTTCTAAAAGAATTGTACCAATGTATATTGTCATCAGGGAGAAATCAATAGTGAATTCACTGTACTTTTAGCAACATTTTAGGTATCTATTTACTTACTAATTTTTGTAGTTTTTCATGTTAAATGGTGTCTGTTTTAACTTAGATATTGTGGTTGCTAGAAAATGTGAATATTTTCAAATTTGTATTTAATAATTATTTTTCCTTTACATGTTAATTACCCATTTAAGGTCTTACAAATTTATGTTATATTTTTAGTGGTTTTTCTATTGGAAGTTTGAATATTCCATGTTTTTTAATTTTTTACTTATTGATTTTGAGAGAGAGAGAGAGATCAATTTGTTCTTCTACTTATTTATGCATTCATTGATTGGTTGACTCTTGTATGTGCCTTGACCTGAGATTGAACCCACAACCTTGGATACCATATTGGGACAATGCTCTGACCAACTGACCTAGCTGGCCAGGGCCAAACTGTCTATGTTTTATACATGTAAAAATACAATCAAGCTATTAATCCAATGTCATATTTGCTGAAAACTTTCCTATTATGTTTGTTTTTATTTTATTTTTTTATTTTAATATTAACATTTCAAATGTTACAGTAACATTTGTTTTTTATGTGTATTCTTTATAAATTCAAGGCATAGAAACTCATTTGTTTGTCAGAAGTTTGATAAGTTATTATTTTCACTTTCTTTAATTTGATTTTTAAAATATTAAACTTCTTACTATATTTGGGATTTGTTTCAGCATATGGTGTGAGGTGAGCATATATTACTTTTAAATAATTTACTATGCTATGACCCAACTGCCTGATTTCCCTTACAAGTTGCTAAATGCCCCATGCAAGAAAAATGCTCTTATATTTTGTGTTCATTGAGATAGCATCTGTTACTTTTTTAAGTATGCCAGATTTTTTTTTAAGGAGAAAACCATACCCTAGTGTAAGGTTGCTTTAAAAAAGTTTTATCGCCCTGGCTGGCATAGCTCAGTAGATTGAATGTGGGCTGCGAACCAAAGCATCGCAAGTTCAAGTCAGGCAAGTTCCCAGTCAGGGCACTTGTCTGCGTTGCAGGCCGTGGCCCCCCGCAACCGCACATTGATGTTTCTCTCTCTCTCTCTCTCTCTCTCTAAAAATAAATAAATAAAATCTTTTAAAAAATTAAAAAAGTTTTATCAGTTTTTTTCACATCAGAGGTGTTTAACTTAATACATCATTATTTTGGTATTCTTTGTGGTATTCTATTTATTACAAGATATACCTTAGCAAAATAATGTAGGTACTTTTGCTTTTTTGGGTGTACTTTAACCTAGAAAAGTTAATGTATCTTTTTAATCTTCTAGGTGAACTTAGATGTCAAATCTGAGTTTGAATTGTATCTCAACAGCTGATTGGCCAAGTGAATTTATGCATAGTTTCAAGCTTCTGAGCCTGTTTTCTCCACAAGAATGGGGATAACAGCTACCTTGTGGGACAAAGGTAAGGATTAAATGAGGAGCATATATAAAATGCCTGGGGGATCACCTTATAAAGAAGAAATATTTATTATTTTTTTCCATTTTTATATGGTACAAGCTATTAGCCATCTGAACTGGTGAGAGAGAATGAATACTCCTGGTAAAACTCACATGGCCAATATTTGATTTGAAAATGTGTCTTGTTTAAATTTTGAATATGGTTATTTCTGATCTTCAGGGAATTTAAACAAAATGAAATTATCTCACTATTACCTAATTTCAGGCTCTTTTATTTTTTTATGTATTCAACTACTTTCTAAGAAAAGTTAACTCTTTTCAAAATTTCTATAGGGCAGAAATGATGGTAAGTGTTTGGATTTTAAAGGTTTTGTTTACTCAGATGAAGATTGTATGTTGAGTAAAAATAGAGAAGAAAGAGACCAATTAAAAGAGACCAGTAATTAAATAGAATATATAGCTCAAACATGATATATTCTCTGAAATATTTACCTGGGATTTATGGTTAGTTATTTACATGATATGATATAAAAGATATGAGAAAGACTACTGTAACAACTTATTTTGCTTACCACCCATAATAGCTTACACATTTAATATACCTGTATTTTACACATATCTGTCTGTTTGCAATTATATCTTTATTAAACTGTAGCCTACTAAACTGTGCTTCATTAAGGCAGGAACTAGTCTTGAAGTTCTTCATACTTCTCTTGATGATAATTAGGATTATCCATAAATGTTGGCAAATAATCTAATGTAAGAAGTTCAGTATTCCTATATTTAGAACTTTATACCATAAAATTATAATTATTATTTTCACTTATGTGACTGTAGTATCTTGAGTTAGGACTTGATAGAGTGGGGATGAAAAGGACAGAAAGTACTAGATGCTTGAGAAATGATGATGTAAGTGAGATGTCCTATCTTAATCATTTAAAAAGAAGAGCCTGAGGTAAGGATTACTGTGCTGTTATTTTATCTGGAAGTTGCAAACCCACTGAGGTAGGAAGGAAAAACATAAGTGAGGTGAGGAACTTGCAAAGCAGTTTAACACATTGTGTTACAACACTGGTCATCATTGAAACTGTACAGGCTCTGAGTTAGAGGTCTCCAAAACAGGGAAAACCCCCACTGATGTGACTGGGGGGAGGGGAAGCAGAGCAGACCCATTGAGACTTCTTGGCATACCTAAACAACTTGGCCAGTATTTTTGTAATGCTGATAGCTATGCCTGCCTAGCTCAGAGTGAGGGAGATGGGTGTGATTTTAACTTGTTTGAGAGAGGCTTGGAGGCAGTATTTATGTCAAGGGGAGATGCCTGCTTCGATTAACAGTGACAGCCTAGAAAGGCAGAAGAGGCCAGAGTACTGGCAGGTGTAACCATTTGTGGGAGGAGTCAGAAAGGGGGTTACAGAGGAATACCCATCCCAAGGATTTAATCCCAAGCATGAGGCAGCCATGTTCTCCCTCAGCCCTGTTCTGTTGACCATGCGGCTTGGGAAGATGAAGCCTTTTGACCATGTAGCAGCCATGGGGGGTCTTGGCCATGGGGTTTGAAAGGATGCAAAAGGACCACTACTGGCCAACCATGAGAAGGTGCCATGTGGTTTTGGATTAAGAGCAGGAACCTAGCTCAGCATGGATGACTGGAAGAAGCAGAATAAGATGGGAATCTGCCCTGCTAAGCTACAGACTTCTATTTCTTTTCCTGAGAGGTGGTACCCCTGACTGGCCTGGTTTGGCAAGGGGAGGAAGGACTGTGTGATTATGGGTATTCTTTTGTTTCTAAAGGGAGTGGGACTTAACAGCAAAATTATGCCATTATTTAAAACCTGTATAACTTTTGAATAAATAGTTTTTTTCCTTTTCATATGACTCTGGCATTGGAAGTCACAATTTTTCAGCAGTGGGCAATAGAACCTAGAGCAATAGAACTCATAGCATTAGAACCCAGGGCAATAGAACCCAGAGTGGTTCTGTTTTATGACCAGTCATAAAATGTACTGCAGTATGCTTGGCAGGTATGTTTATTCAACTTTAAGAATTTCTCTGTGAGTGTGATAAAAATAAATCATACCTATAAGAGAAAAAGAAGAACAAGGAATTTGTCTCCCCAGTTTCCTCTCATCTCAAATTACCTACTGGTCAAACTCCATTCAAACTTTTTACCTTACACTATAGGGTTGTATCATCTTGTTACAGAACACAACAAGGGGGGGCCTGGGACGATATACTATTATTGAAAGAAGGCCCCGGGTCTGTTATGTCTGCCACCCTAGGAAAGACGTCTCTCAATGCCAGAGATTTGTGAAAAGGAAAGGAAATGTTTATTTAATGCTATACTAACTTAAAGTAGTGACCTAATGTCTTTATCAAAAATCCTAAAGTCCCTAAAAACACCCACAAACACACACAGTCCTTCCTTCCTTCCCCCTTTGCCCAGTCCAGAGTACCGTATCTCAGGAAAGGAAATAGAAGTCCATGGCTCAGGCAGTCCTCTAGTTCTTCCTCTCAGGGCTGCGGGAGTCTCCACTCTGTCAAGGCCGCATGGTTCCCCCTCTCCTAGGGCTGCGGTCCTCTCTGCACTTCTACAGCTGCATGGTCCTCCCTCTCTCAGGGCTGTGGGAAGGGAGAGTCCCCACTCTGCCAAAACTTTATGGTTCTCTCCTCCAGGGCTGCTGCATGGTTCCCCCTCTCTCAGGGCTGCCACCTCTGGGTTTTAAATCCCCGGGCCTGCCTTCCTCTGCAGCCCCATTTCCGACTCCTCCTACACTTGGGCACACTTGCCCTTAATCTGCTGTCTTCTCCAGCTTTTCTGGTCGCCATCGTGGGTCTGGGCAGGTGTCACCCCATGTCATGGAGCCAATCATCTCCAAGCTCCCACGCAGACGCTGTAACTCCAGGGACCGGGGGACGGACCTGCTCCCCAGTTAGTCTTGGTGGGGAAGTTACTTCCATTCCCCTGGCTCAGGGCATGGCCACAGCTATTTAACATATCTAAGCGACCAGCCAAAGGCTATAGATATGTTAAATGACCATGCCAGAGCTTAGCTGCAAGGCTGTTGCTATGCTAAACAGCTCTCAATGGCCCTGCTCCATTTGTCCCTTCCCCCAACCCACACCCTGGGCGGGGGATGGAGACATCCCAAAATCTCCTGGACACCTTAAGTTCTGGACCCCATTTCAAATGCCCATTTGGGGTCCTCCCTCTTGGCTGCACCCTGTAACAATCTGACCCCCAGTGCCCCTGAGAAAAAAAGGTCCTTTGTATTGTAGAATGTTATTTCACCCAGCTCCAACAGTGTAGAAGTGTACCTGAAAAGAATGGAGACCTGAACAAAAGAGAGAAAGAAAAATGTCATCCAGAGAATTTGAGAAGACACGTGAGAGCGAGAGAAAATAGGGAGGTTAGGCATACTGAAGACCAACCATTGTTGGGTGATGAAAGTGATGCTGGTAGGTTGTTTTGGTCAGGCCAGGGGTTGCTATATGCAAAACAAACAAACTGCAAATTACAGTGGTTTAAACCACTCAGAGTTTTATTTCTTGTTCCTGTTTCAGTTCAATACAAGTTAAAGGGGTCCAGGTTCACCTAGTGGTTTTCCTTCCCAGGAACCTTAGAGTTTCAATCCCCTCCCCTGAAAAACTCTGCATCTGGTTGCTAAAAAGACAAGAATGATAGTATGGAGGGTTTTGTGGGGAATTTTTCTTTACCTTATTTGTGAGATATCACATCACCTTACTCTATTCACTATAGGGGAGACTTGGGAAATGCAGTCTATAAGTGCCAAGAAGAAAAAAAGGGAGTTTTGTGGCACAGTCTTTGTCAAGTATCCTAACCATGTTATACTAAGTTTTTATTGCACGTGAATATTCTGTATTGGGAGTGTAATTGGACCTCTAATTTATTGAAATGATGCTGTCATGACTCACTTTAATTGGTTGATACTCTTTAGCACTCTGCATTGCTTTGCATATTATTAAGTATAGTTGGTATATAATATTATATTAGTTTCAATTGTACAATATAGACTTTTTATATACTTTTAAAAACAAACATTTCTGCAAAACTACCATCTTATTTCTGATTTTCTCAGGAAAGAGTATAGACATACTTCATAGAAATTGGGGGTTCAGTTCCAGACCACTAGAATAAAGTGAGTTCGCAATAAAGCGAGTCATAATCTTTTTTGCTGGTGGAGGTTATTGCTTTCAGTTTGTAAAAACACAACATCTGTGAAGCACAATAAAGTAAAGTGCAATAAAATAAGGTATGCCTATAATTAACCTGAGAATCATTTCCACTGTTGTTACCAAAGCAAATCTTAGCTTTGGCTAGGGTGTTTATAGACAATTCTCTGATACCATATAAACATTACTGAGTTACACTCATAGAGTTTTCCAAGCAAGACTACTTTTTCTTGCCTGGATTCATAACCATTGCAAAGCAATACAGCAAACTTTATATAAGCAGTACCTTAGCCTAGGACTTTTTAATCAATGCACTCTGATTATTTCATCTCCAGCTTTTCTCTCAATGAAAACCCAATTTATTGACTTTCAAACTGGAAATTATCTTATTGCTCCATCACTGCTGGTAAAAGACAGTTAGAAAAAATATGCTGATTTGATTAACAATATTTTCCTTAATTCCTTTCTTAATGGAATCCTTATATCACAACTGCCTCCAAAACAGTGGGCAAACCTGGGATTAACCTACTGTTGGAGGTTTTTTTAACTATTAACAAGGTATGGAAATTTGTTTCTACACAGGTATATTTATTGTGAGAATGCTTTGCAAAAACTTGGCTAAAATGTACTTAATAGTCCTGGAGCATGAGTCAGCAGACAGTAGTCAAGATGTCTTTCTGAATCAGAATAGAAGATCATGAATTCAAGGTGTGTTATTTATGATATGAATGAAATAAGGGAGAAGAAGCATAGCTGTCACCTTGCAGAGAACCAACAAGACTCCTTTTTGATGCTCTGTGGTACTGAAGTGCTTGGCAATGGTTACATCCTTGTCCTCAAAAAGAGACTTCATTATATTTGCAGAATATGCTGATGTGTCTTTTATTAAAATCTGTCCTACTGTGGGTATACACCCAGGAATTCAGTGCAAGTACATTGATTTCCAAAAATCTGAGATTTACCCCACTTATATCTTTTATCAACTGGGGAAATTATTTCAAAAATTGAATCTTAGTTTCATCATCTGTAAAATAGGAATATTATTATGTACCTCAAATGGAAATTACAAAGATGTGATAACATAAATGGAAATGACCAGCATAGAGTCTAGTATAGATATTTTGCCTTAAAACTATTGAAATGGCATTTGGGGTTTGAGCATGTTGATTCTGATTGAAACTCTCTCCATTGATGCTATTTCAACTCTGCATTTGTTCTATATGACCTCCCCTGAGGGTTATTTTCAGGGACATATTATTTATTATTGGCCTTAACATACAGAAAAAAGTAATCGTACTCAATATTTTAGTTCTTGATTTAATCTTACAAATTCATACTCTCCTCCTGGGCACATGCCTGTGTTTTTTTGAAGATGTTCCCATCTCTACATGACTTCTTTCCTCACTGTGATTATCTGTTATACCAAGATCTCCATTTGATCCTGCGCTTCATTGTCGCTGCTAAATTCTAATGTTTCTAATAAGATCATTCTGCAAATCCTGTAACCCCCCTTTTTTTCTAATCTGACAAGAGAATTTGCAAATAACTCTCTTCAAAAAAGTTGTAGCATGAGTAATAAAGAAGCCAAAATTAAGAAGAGAGTGTGTAGCCCAGTCCTAAGCTAGAGATGAGCAAGATGTTTAATCACTCCTCCGGTGTTATATGCTGGTTGTTGGTCAGTAAAGACTCTGATATGACTGCTTTGTCTATCATTTTGCAACCAGTGCAAAATAAGCTTACTGCTTATTTTGTCTCTTCATAAGTTTTTATGAGGAACTTTAAAAGAAGGTAAAAAAAAATGGGTTCTTCTCATTATTTTCTGTCTAGGTTCTAATGTTTTTCACAATTAGCTGAGGAATATAAGTTAGATTCAGCTATTTTAACTCTACCTGATGTGGGGTAAATAGTGAAAAGAAACACCATCATGGAAGACCCCAGAACTCACTTCTATAATTAGCATTGTGTCTTTAGCAAACCTTTAAATTTCTATGTTTCTCAGTTTTCTTATTCATTAAGCAGGGTAAGTAATATCTTCCTTACACCACTGTAATATCCTGAGAGTCAGGTAATGTGATGAATATTAAAATCTTTTTTGCAAAAGCAAAATGTCATACTTAGAAAAATGTAAAATACTGCAAATAAACCATGCTTACCCCTTTTCTCTTACACTAAGTCTAACACATTCAATTATAAATATCAATATGACTTAATTTCATAAAGCTTTATATAAATAAAAATCTTATGAAAAATGCACACACGCATTATTTTTTCCCATGCAGGCATCAGTGACACTTGTCAAATTATCATCTCTGCACACGTTTAACGTATTGACCAGGTACACTGTAATTCCTCGTCCATGTGCTTGCTGTGCAAATTTACTTAGAGTAATTTGATGGAAAGCTTTGCTAATTTAATTATTGAATTTCGTGCCTTATATGTAAAATTTACAGAAAAAGTACTTAAGTGATTTCATTATTTTAATGCTGTGATTGAATAGCATTTGTATTTGAGATAGGTAGGCAACATATTTAAGTGATGTGCTCATGAAAGTGAAATATTAAAAACAGCTTATGAAAATCTCCCATCTGGCAGTTACAATTGATCAGAAATCTACTCTTCAGCATTATTTTGAAAATAGCATGAGTTTTTAATTAAAACTGTTCATTGGATTTATTAATGTAAGTAAAACCTCCCATCTGATCAGGTTTAACTTGAGAAAGTGGTTTTCTAAAGCCCCTTTTATGGATTAAATAATATAATTTTCAATAAAGAATAGTTATAAAAGATGTCAGACATATGTTTGCTAGCAGTCTTTTTTGTTTTCTCTTTAATTTCAAAATTGAACTGTGAACATAATTCTTCTTGTTAAAAATATTTGATGAATTTATTATCTTAACCCTTTTATTATTTGAGATCTAAACTATTGACAAAGGATCTAAGATAAAACTTTTTATAAGCTTAGGCTTTATTTTGTGTTAGTTAATTTAAATAAACCTGGAATGAACAAGAAGTAAGTAGATGATTAAGGTTAAAATTTCTCACTTAAAAACACAGTATGCGAAGCATTTTTATTTAGAAATTTTCAAATGCTTATTCAGTTGTTATATTCATTGTATACATCTCAATTATTCTGTTCTTCAGCATTCTTTGTTGTAATTAAATTAAGCTCAGGAGCTATATAACTTGTGAATAAGTTTCAGAAGACAGATTTTTAGGTTAGGTGATTGGACTTGAAACCACAGGCATTTCCTCACTACTCTGAACAGGAGCCCAAGACCCTGGCTTGTCCTGCTGTGGGTAGCTTATAAGGATGGCTCTATTAGCTTCTTTTCTGGACACTCAGCACTTGAATTTGATGGTATAGTAATTCCAGACATAGTATTTATTAAAACTATATTATTAAAACCATGAATTAAGACATTGTAAAAATGGGGTATGATTTTTTGACATGTGAACTGTTCCCAGAGAAATTCCTATTTCCCTCATGTTTTATACTTGCTAAATATTATGCCAGTCTATTAGGTCACAAAGTTGGTCATTTCTCCATGTGTTCAATTACACAGTATTATTTCTGGTGTGTTATTGATAATTCCTCTCATTTCCAAGTGAAAATTTGAAATATGGAAAAAAAATTAATTGAGCCCTGCAGGTTCTAGAATGGTAGTGACCAGTGGAAGACATGCATCCCTGACTCTCCTGCCTTGGTGGTGCCTTTACTTTTCCCACTGGGAGAGGTTTCTGCAACCCATTTAGGAGTTGATTGCAGTGTACACATTCACTAGAATTGAAGGCCAATGGGCTTACCTATTGACTTGTTGAATAGATATGATGTTTGTGATAATTTATGAACTTAGAGTTAAGTTCAGAGCCATGAAATTTGTGTACTGCTATTCCTGGACTCTCAGTTTCATTTCACAAGATACGGAATAAATGTGCTCAGAGATCTTTCAGGTTTAATCTCTCTTATGAATAAACCTGTAGTTGCTAGATTCCTGGTGCTGTATCTTCCATCGGTACCTTATGAAAGTATGGTCACCTCCCTGTTCAAGCTTCCCGCTGTTCTTGTTTAACATAGTATTTGTGGTCATGGCTCTTGGCATGGGAGCAAGGGAGGCTGAAAATGAGCTCTACCAGCAGCTCAGCTTGAGCCTGTCTGTGAGCCCACAAGCCCTAACTGTGCTATTTTGAATCCTTGCCAGTAATTTATACATATTTTGTAACTCTGACCTATATCTTTATTATTTTACCAACAACATGCTCAAAATTATCTTCATTTCCAAGTATTTACTGAAGGATTCTATTGCTAATGCTGTTTTCCACCTTTTCAAAGAATAAGCTCTATGAGCTATGAAACGTTCCCTTGAAAATAAATTCCGGAATATTTGGGTTTTAGCCATCTATTTTACAGTACTTTGGATTGTGAAAAAATATCTTATCAGAACTTATAAACATGCATGTAAGATGAAATGAATTTTAAATGTGTAAAAAAAAACTGAGGGAAAATAAGAATGAAAAAGTAAAATTAAGCCAGGAGTGAGATTGGTATATAAAATATTTGTCCTAAAGTTTTGTAAATTTGCTGTAAGTAGGTCACAATTTGACTCCACACTTTCTTGAAACTAATCAGAAGAGGAAAATGTGATCACTAACTCTAAGGTCAAAGGAAATGACCTGCTTCAAAGAAACATAATAACTATTCATGAAACCAAGTTTGGAAACAAAATTTTATGCATTTGTATATGTTGTAAAAAATAAAAATTGAAAACATTTATCAGAGTAAGGAGCTTCATAGATCTGTATTATTTCATAGATATGTCTCTAAATATTGGCAGATACAAACTTCTGTGGTATGATGCAATAAAAAACATTTTTATGGGAGAGGGGTAGCTATACCATAAGTGACTCAGTCATGACACCCTTTGATGGTCCAGCTGGTGCAGGGCGAGATTTTGGAATATCTATAGATACTCTGTGCAGCGTTGGGTCTGTAAAAGGCTCCAAAGCTTCAACTTAAGCAGCTTTATAAAGTAACTTCAGTTTAGCTCACATTCCCCTGAACCTTCTTGGAAACTGATGGTGTTGTTGCTTCCAAGTACATGGTTCCCATTTCCTCACCAGCTTTAGCAAGGAAGTCCCAAAGCCAGGAGAAAAAAAAAGCCCTACTTAGGGGAAGGCAGAGGTGATTTCTGATTTAGAACTGTAACACCAGGGCTTGCTAGTGGAACTCCTGGAACATAATAGGTACCTGTTACTTGTTGCTTTATGGAAATAATGTCAATCTTTAAAATTAACTCACTATTTAAACAAAGGCAAATCACTTTGCTTTTGTAAGGAGGGAAATTAATACTAACCTGATGGGATATTTCTAGAATAAGAGAAATCAATAATACATAGTGTCACACTGGCCAATGTAAAGGGCTTAATAAATATATTCTGATTTGAAGAATAAACTCTAAAACACTATTCAATATAAGAAATGAGTAATTAGTGAATTATTTCAATTCTGCCACAATAAATATTCTAGTGGCAGAACATCAGTGCTATTGTTCTGACATTACTTTAGTAAATAATCCAAATTATTAGAATACATTTTTTTCCTATGAGACTTGTTATATTTTATTTTGAATGTGGATAAAAAGTTGGGAAGTTTTTTTCCTATTACATTGCCTTCTTTCTAAAAATTTGATCACATTGATCTAGAATCTAGAATGAATTGATAGCATAATTGTCATAATCTTCCCTAAATATTTCTTTGTCTTTGTATTGATATTTTGACTAATATTATATAGTATTAAGTTGAAGATATTACCTGACTTAGTGGATTTTGGATGTTTTGTCAATAAATTGACAATAAATTTGTTGATTGGCAAACCCTTTGTTTCTAAATACACTTAAATTTTCTAGTCTAGAATTGCTATCATATAATCATACTTATTAGTAAGTAATTAATCATCCTCCATATGCAACCCTTCTATAAAATAATACATTTTTCTCCTATTCAACATAATAAATACTATTTTCATTCATATTGCTTTGGAAATACAATCTCCAATACTTGTTCTTACGTTATCTGTACTATATAACATAATTTTGAGTTATAAATTTCCAAAATGGTCAGTTTGGTTCAAAGTAACATTTTATATTTTGGTTTTATATTTGAGAAATATATACCATTTTTTCTAGCTTTTCTGTCCTTTTTATGTTAATATAGATAGATTTTTCATAGATACTACATTAACTTTATTATCTAAATTATGTAGTACATTTAAATATAATTTTCAATGTATTTCTTTCCAATTTGTGATTTAAGTTAACTCATATGAGAATTCAACTCATAATGTTGCAGGTGGACACAGATAACTAGGTTCTTAGTTATTGTGAACAATGAATTGAACCAATGAAACAGAGAATTTATAGCAGAAAGAGAGAGGGCAGATTTACTAAGTGATAGTCCACTCCACAGAACATGGGAGCAAGTCAGCTCCTAGCAGAAGTTGATCTCAGTGGCTAGAAGGATTCTATTTTTATAGGGCAGCTATTTCTTGGCTAGTTTTGATGGGCTTTTATTGTGCATGTACAAATAGTTGTATTACTTTTAAACTACTGCACATGCAGTGTTCCATGATTTTTCTTGATTGCCAATTGGGGAAGAGGGAACCTACAATGCTAATTTATTCTAATGCTATTATAATGAAGCACCTTCTGTGCAGGTGCAGTCATGATTCACCATGATTTGGTGCTTTTCCAGAAAGCGGGGACAACTGGTCTTAGAACAGGGTCTCTTTTCTCTGTTGATGTCCTTTGCCCTAGTCCTGGGGCACCTCCAGAGTTTTCTCACTCCTGATTATCTCCTGCCTCAATAGTATTTGGTCCTTTTGAGCCACCTGTATGCTTTTTGATTTTAATATTTCAAGTTTTAGACTTTTACTTATTCATAGCATTTCCTGTTTAAAAGTGATGGTTTAGATATTGCATTCATTGAACATTGTGGTTGTTTATTAATTTGCCAATTATTTCCAGCTTTTCACCTTTAGGTATAAGATAATTTGTCACCCCCAGGCCCTGTTATAGTTGTGAGGGGGAAGCCATAGGGTTACTTCTGCCCAGTGAATTTGGAACAAAAGTAATGTGTGTCACTTCTGGACCAAGTTATGTCCTTATCAGTGCAGGATCTTTGAGAATTGTTATATCAGTGTGGGATCTTCTAGAATTATTTTAGTCCTAGTACATTGTCTAACAGCATTTAAGACTTTGCTGACCTGTCAGACCTAAGTCAGTTCAATAAGGAAAGCCTTCTTCTGGCCAGCATTTAAAATGTATGGTGAGCAAAAATAAACTTTTTTTATTTTAAACTACTGAGATTTCAGGATTGTTTGAAACTGCAGTGTAACCTAATTCATTGAAAGATTGACTGATAACAGATTTTGCTTGGTTTTGACACTTTCTGGATGGTGTTTGAGATTGCAGCAAACATTGCCAGTGGTCCACCCAGGACCTTGCAGATCCTGTTTACAATCTCTAGACACTGGTTTTCCATTTCTGTGTGCTTTTGCATCTAGTATCATGCATTTAAAATGCTCTTCAGAAGACTACCCTAAGGTTAATGCAGACACTTTCTCTTAGGATCAGACAAACCAGTGACTGACTGGTGTATGAAATCCCTGACCCTTACCTTACCTTACCTTACCTTACCTTACCTTACCTTACCTTACCTTACCTTACCTGCATAGAGAACAACTTTGAGATAAACTTACACTTCAAAATTACTTGTCAGGATCGGAATGAAGTGACCCTCTGTGGGACCTTGCCTGAATTTTCACCCTTGCTTCCTGTTCCCCCTTTCTATGCCCTGCTTTCTTAGCTTCCTTATAAGTTTTTTTCCTGGGAATTCTTCCTTGATAAATTACTTGTGCCTTATGTTAGAATCTGTTTCTGTGAAACTCTGTCAAAGACTGAGAATGAAATATATAATATGTACTTTCATAATAACATTTAAGGAAATACGTTTGGCTAAATTTTAACTTAACAAGCTATATCAGAAAACATCAAACTTTAGAATTTTGTTTTTCTTTTTAGCTTTAAAGTGTTTAAACCAAGAATTTTATGATGTTTAATGTGCTGTTCTTTACCAGATTGAAACAATACTGGTGCTTCATTTTTATAAGTAAGGTATGGTTTTTATATCATCTTGCTTCCACTTTGGGTGGTTGACTTCTAAATATCCTACCTGTTTATAGTCCTCAAACATCTTCAGAGCCCAGTGTCCATTAAAAGAAATACTCAGGGTTGGGGCAATGCTTGTGATCACATACCCGGGCAGAGCTCACTGGCCACACATGCTCTCATTGCTGTAGTGCTCTCCCAAACTGTTGTAACTGACCACTGATGGTGATGACATATAAGGGGGGGGTCCCCAAAAAGCCTGTAATTATCTTCTTGCTGGGGGGAGCCCTTGTAGTACAGGCTTCTCCCAATAGGTGAATGTTCTAGGAGCCCATCTGTATTAGTGCACCAGCTGGCATTGTTGTGAGAGGTTGTGTTTGGCTCCAGTGAAAATTTTTTGAAGACTCTTTCAATGTGTTTGCCCATTTCATGATGGGTGATTAATGAGTGCACCTGTCCACACTGCACTGAATGTTCAGCAGTTTTTGACCAAAAAACATCATGATCCCCATGCCCCACCCTCCCACATCACCCGATCTCACATTGAGTGACATTTTTTGTTTGTTTTCTGGATTAAAACAAGTTCTGAAAGGGAAATGTTTTGCCAATGTGGAAGATGTGAAATAAAAAAATGACATAAGCATTAAAAGGCATCAAAATCTATGAGTTTGAAAACTGTTTTAAGCAGTGGAAAAAATACCTCAATAGGTGTTTTGCCTCAAGTGGAGAGTACTTTAAAGGTGACTGAAGTTTAATCATGTAAGAATAAATATATAATTTTTTAATAAATAAATTCTGGGTGTTTTGGGTTCCCCTCATATAAAGTAAAGGGGACCCCCCCCCCCCCCTTCTCTTCTGATGATGCCTTTTGGTTTGACATATTAAATGTCCTTAACAAGATTTTTTTTGGTCAAACACTTTGCAAACTATCCACTATGGTATACAAATCTGACTTTGGATTCCTCTTTGTTTTACCTAACTTCTGAAATCATATTGTTGTCTGAATTGCCCATCTGCTTAGGAGACACAATGTTGTAATTTATAAATGAACTTATTTAAAAGTATTATTCCATATCATTAGGTCACATGAGGAAATTTATATGAAAGGTTTATTCCATGTTTTTAGGTCACATGAGGAAAAGCCAACTGGAAGCAAGTCATTCAAATGAAATAATTCAAAATAAACTACTGAAACGGTGAGGATCCTTCATTTCATCATCTTCCAAGTTAACACAATTCATGTAGACAAATGAACTAAAAATAAAGCACCATTTTTGTTTAGATGAGTATCAGCCAAGGGACAAATAACGAATATCTTCTCTAGGGTAATATCTCTTGTCATGAAGTAGAGATCTTTGAGCTTTCTTTGGGGAGCCAAGGGAGGAAGTTTAGATGAGTATCAGCCAAGGGACAAATAACGAATATCTTCTCTAGGGCAATATCTCTTGTCATGAAGTAGAGATCTTTGAGCTTTCTTGGGGAGCCAAGGGAGGAAGAAGCAGTGGGGAATTCATATATATTCCAGTTAATGAAACAGAAAGGATGGGTATAAATTTCATTCCTTCTTATTTCTTTATCATCTGTTATCTTGATTTTTTTTGTTACATCATTGATTGAGATAACTTTTAATGAGTTACAAGCAAATATTTAGATATTATAACCTTGCCTGGATGTACGTAAAAACTCATCTATCCTTTCTCTATACCTCTGACATGGAGTCATAGCTAGATAATAAATGATGTATCTTATCACAGTAAACATTTGGGAAATAACACACCAGTATCTATTAAATTTTAACATATACACATATCTTTTTAAAAAGCTTTTAGCTTTTAAGAATCTGTTGTACAAAAATGAAAGTGGTAATACATAAAACATGTATAGAATGTGGTTTAGTTTGTTCTTGCACATAACTGCAAAAACCTGGAGTTAATCTGAATATCTAAATATAGGCAAATGTTTACATAAGTTATGGTACAAATATAATAGAAAATATTTTTCAGCTATTAATGTAAGTTAGTTAAATTAGTGTGTTCTGATAGAAATAGATCTTCTTGATATGTAGAAGGGCATTTGTAGAACAAAAGGTACTTTGGGAAATAATTTCTCTTAAAAGAGAAAATTTTCTGTTAGTTTGAGCATAGAGTCATACCTCAAAGAAAGCAAACTAAAATTTTAACATTTAACTCAGGGGTAGCATAGCCAGGGAGTGCCTCTGTATTATTTAGCATGGCATAGTAAGTGCACATTTCTCTTGTAATTTTGAAAATGAAAAAGTCCATAAAGGTTTATTAAAGAAAAATTGAGGAATAAATGTAGTAAATAAATGGATCTGCCACTATTATTTAGGAGGCACTTTTATTATAATTAAAATTATTTACTTTTAGGCTAAGCATTTCTGGTTTTCTTTACAAGTTTCTACTTCCAACTTTTGACACTAGATTTCTTCAGGAATATATACAAGTATGTAGAAATACTTCATACCTTGTTTATATGCAGTCCTCACAAATGTGAAATATGATGTAGAAAAGTAGAATTAGCCATGCAAACCTGGTGAAGTAAATTTCCGCTATGCTATGTCATTAGTTTCCTCTTTTCTATGAGTCCACCGTCAAAGACCACAGATGTCGCAGTGGTTATTACACAGACATCATTAATCTTCACCAACTCCTCTGGTCTTTGCTTCTTTGCAAAGGTAGGCATGGGACTTACTCTGGACAGTGACATGTAGGCCAAAATAGTGTGTGTTATTTCAAGTGAAAAAGTAATAATTTTTTTGTTATTGTTATTTATTACTACAGCATAAAATATTGTACCTGACTGATAACAATTACTGAACAGACTTTAGTTGTTTGATTAATACTTTGATCTTATGCCCTAGGAGTTGTCAGAATTTTTGTTGATTGGAGACACCCAATTTTATAATTATGTATTAGATGAAAGAATTTTCAGTTCTATGAAATTTAATCTCTTATCAAATAGGCTTTGCCACAAGGTATAGGCAGGTATTTTGGCTCAGTCAGTTACTTGGTGACGTTGTACATACTACCCACTTCACTGGGTCTCATTTTTCATCAGTAAAATGAAATTATGCATTATTATATCACATGGTTTTGTGAATTAGATGAAATAATGCAAGTGACCTCATGTTTTATATATACTATGTGTTCAAAAATGGTAGATATTTGGGGACATTTTCTAAATGGACTTGAGAAGGTAGAGAGAGAGCATTAAGATAAAAGGAAGGAAGATATTAGTGGTAATAGAAAGCTCTACTTCCCCAGGTTTGATTAGCTATGCTTTTGAGGTTCTGTAGGAATGTTAGAAAGAGTATCTATCTGTTGGACTCTTAGGTGTTTTTAATTGAGTTTATTATATTTATTTCATTATGAATGAAAAGCTAAGGATTTCTCTCACTTAATTCTAGTCTACACATATTGACTGTGTACCATTTAATTTTCCATTTTATTTTAAATCTATTGAAATGTAGCTGAGGCTGGTGTGGCTCAGTTGGTTGGAGCATTGTCCCATAAACCAAAAGTTTGCCAGCTCTATTCCTGGTCAGGCCACATACCCAGGTTGAGGGTTAGATGCCCTTTTGGAGTCTGTATGGGAGGAAACCAATCAATGTTTCTCACATCAATATTTCTCTCTCTCTTACTTTCTCTCTCTCTAAAAAGCAATAAAAATGTCCTAGAGTGAGAATAAAAAATGTATTATAATCTCCCAGTTTGCGCCCCCTTCCTGTTACCTCCTATCTTACAGGTGTTAGCTTCTAAGGTAGGCAAATATTGTTCCCCTTTCTCCCAACTCTCTGCTTCTACTTTGAGATAGCAACTACTGGGATTTATATGAGCAAGTATCTGGGGTATTGGCCCATGTACTCTGACCCAAAAATCTCCATACATGAAATTTTATAGGTAGAAACACATGCTGGAAGAACACTGGCAGTTATACTTTCTGGAAATTGGAGTAGTACATCATTCATTCACCAACAATGGAACAATGGTGGTAGGAGAGCTGCTATCTTGACAAACTGAGCTGTTTATTTAAATAAATGAATGCAAGCCTCTGAGAGCTGGGATAGATGTGCTCAGCAGTTTAACTTCTAGTTAAATATTTTAGAAGGATATTTTATTATGAAATTCAGACAGGTGGAGAAATTCAAACTTAAAAAATTGTAATATGGCCCTGGCTGGTGTAGCTCAGTGGATTGAGCGCAGGCTGGGAACCAAAGTATCGCAGGTTCGATTCCCAGTAAGGGTACATGCCTGGGTTGCAGGCCATGACCCCCAGCAACCACACATTGATGTTTCTCTCTCTCTCTCTCTTTCTCCCTCCCTTCCCTCTCTGAAAATAAATAAAAAAATCTTAAAAAAACCATGAATCTCATTTAAAAAAAATTTGTAATATGGTTGTTGATATTCAAATTGTCCACTTTAAATGATTATACCAAAAATAATCAAAGCATTTCTATTCTTCTTTACCAGGGACTAGTTCAGAAAGACCCAATTCTGGCCATTGATATATGCGAGATAGTGTAGGAGGCCCTTCTGGCAAAGGTTCCTCTCACTCCTTCAGTTTTATGAGAGACTCAATAAAAAAAGAGGAAAATAGTCTTTTTCTCCAAATGTTGTCATGTTTTGACATGATGCCTAGAGTTACTGTAATCACTTAATGGCCATTAAGATATTGTTTTGAGGAAAACTCAGATACACCGAGATCTTTGATAATATGGTTAAAATAGTACTGAAATTATACTGCTAGAGACTTCTTGTCATGTAAGATGATAACCTTTAATTATTTTATTGAGTGGGACTTTTTGTTACTTTTGGATTAAGAAATTTCAATTGATACATAGATTGAAAAGTTGAATTTGGGGTATGCTTCAATTATTCAAGAATTAAATATTTATTGTCCATGTAACATGACTTTGCAAAAGAGAATACATGATGAATAACAAAGATATAATCTTTGCCCTCAAATTTGCAATTGAATATATAAGTAGACAATCATTCTACACTACAACACTGTTAGTATGAAAATATGTGATGTCTGACATCACATGAAAGGGTGCCAGACTCAGTCTGGTGATGCTGGAGAAGGTTTTACAGAGTATAAAACTTCCAGTCTGAGATCAAAATGATTAAGAGAAATTGGTTAAGTATATGAGGTACAGTAGTTAAAACTCTTATTTAGTGGCAAATGAAAGGAGTTATTGGCTGCTGTAACCAGGAAGTTCAGTGGTAGTTTTAGGCCCAGCTATATCTAAAGGCTCAAATCATATCATCACAAAAAACCTAAACAGTGTGGGCAACTAGAGGGATGGAAGTCACATTTTCAAAGGTGGTTGGGGGTATAAGTTTGAGAGCTCAGTTTTGTACATATTCATTTTGAAGTGACAATTGTGTTTTCAGATGGGGAACCTCAATGAGATAGCTGGCTATATAAATCTGGAGGTTTATTTATTTACTTATTTATTATTTTGTCAGAACCATTCTCTCTTATTGAGCATTTCCATGTGCAAGGCAGCCTCTTTTCCCTCAAAGCAGTGTTCAGAGAAATTATCCAGGCCATAGACACAAATTTTTCAGTTGTTAGTAGATAGATAGATAGGTAGGTAGGTAGGTAGATAGATAGATAGATGATAGATAGATAGATAGATAGATAGATAGATTGATAGGTAGATAAAATTAGAAGCAATGAGGTTAGATGAAATTGTTGTAGTGTGAGAATACATAGAAAAGGCAAAATGTTCAATAATGAGTTCTTGGGATTCCAGCATAAAGGGTTGAGGTGATAGAGAAAACCAGGAAAAAATGTGAAAATGAGCAGTCATAGATGTAGAGTAAAAAATTAGGAAAACATAGTCTTGGAGGCAGACACATGAAATGTGGAAAGTGGGGAAAATACAGGAGATGAAACTTGCACAGACCTCTCAGCAGCCTGTATCTACATACATCTCATGCTCCGCCTTTTCTCCAGAGTTTGTGGATGGAGCTCAAACTCCAGAACTAGGTCATCTTTCTCTTTTCTCTATTTTTCCATTCTGTCTGATGTGGAAAAGAATAATCTGAGTGAAATGGAAAGGTTTTGCTTTGTGCATAGGTAAAAATGAGGAGAGAAACAGACTACTGGAGAAAAATAAACAAGTAATTACTGCTTTTATTTTCTGTCTTTGTAAGACTTCAAGCTCCAAGGGGTCCTAGGGAACTAAATTTCCTGAAAGGTGGTAAGTTGTTGTTAGATCGTAACCCTCCCACCTCACTGTCCTTTACCATAGCTGTCTCTGCTACTCAATAATTCTGTATTTGCTCACAGACATTACTATTCTTACAAAGTTCTATAATCAGAATATTTGGATTAAAGGTGATTTTTTTTCACTCTACTATTTTCATCACAGTAGAACTCTTAATGTGTAGAAGAACATGGGATAGAGGCAGTGAACAGAATTCTAGGAATCAAGAGTGCTGAATTCTATACAGTAGAACATCAGTTCTCAAACTTAGATAGTTCCAGAAAACTGTTCAAGAAATTATTCCTTTGAAAACAGAACCTCCTTTGTTTGTCTCCTGAAGGACACATACCTGATATTTTCATACAGGTATCAGCACAAAAGGATGTTGGTAGAGAATTGAGACCCGAGGTTTTATAAGACAACTGAGATATTTTTTCATGAACAACTTGGTCGAGAGCAGGATTGTTCAAGAACTGAATTTTTCAAGAACAGAGGTTCGCCTTTGGTGGGTCATTCATAAGATTTCATCAAACATGAGAGCAGGTGACCTTCGAATTCAGGCAGTCTGACACTGGGTCCCATATACTCAACCACTGCTTGAACTGCATCATGGGTTCTTGTAAAGATAACTCATGCAAAAGTGTTTCCACAACTTTAAAAGTACTCTGCCCATATAGGTTGTAGGTACTTTTTTTCTTCTTTTTATTTTAGAGCCTTAGCCAGGGACATCTGGACACTGATTACACTTTGGTGCCTTGTTAAAAGACTTTTTAAAAGAATCTTTGTGTGTCTGTGCTTGCCTGAATATCTGTATAAAATCTTGGTTGCTTTGGATTGATTTGTTGAACCAATTTAGAAAATGTTTTTTTTTCTTTTCTAAGCAACCATTGGCCTCATTGTCACTAGATGGCAGAAACAGATCCTACTTCTGTGGGAAAATGAGAGTTCATTTTGCACTCAGGAAGGGCACAGAGAAGCTTCCCACAGACAATGTTTACAGGCTTTCTTTATTTTGACATTTCTTCTGAATACATTAATGTTTTTGGAAATTCCATGTTAGGTTCCCTGCAGGGGTATGCTGCAAAGTGATCTTGACTTACACAGAAAAGGGGTGGCTTTCATTATGCACTTGGTATTTCAGGTTATGATTTTAGAATCAAATACTACTTTATTTAAGGTGGTGGTGGGGTATGAAGAATGGGAAGGGTGGGGAGTTAAGCACTAGGAAAAACCAAGGCTCTGTGTCACATTACTAAAGCACTGCCAGCAGAATATTTTCTCTGAGCCAGAGATGCCTTTGTTAGAATTCATTCCCTTCAGGGTGAGGGAAATTGACAGTCAAGGTGTCACATATAAATATATAATTCTCTAGATTAATTTCTGGACTAAAGAGAAAATGATTTTTCTTTCTCTTTTCAAATTAGTTATTGCTCCAGAGCACTATTAGTTTCTTCTAAAATTAAATGATTGAGAGAGTATTTATTTGAAAAGCCAAACTAATGGCCTAGAGGCTATATGAACAATGTTTTCTTATTGTCCAAGCAATCATTGATCTTTAATTGCTTTGTACACGTGCCAATTATAACCTTCCTTAAAAATGTCAAAAAAGAAATGTCTCAATTCAGAGAAGGCATTGCAATGTCATGAAGCTGAAAAATTTATGGATTAAGGATTATGCTGTGTGCATATGTTTTCATATATCTTGAAGACACCCTTTAAAATAATTTTATATTAAAAAAATTTTTGTTCCTCTTAGAGAAAAAATTTAGCTCAATTAGGATTATATTTGGCTCCTGGACAAGACAGTTTTAGCCTTATATTTACTTGTTTAAAATTCCAACTTTAAAATTACATTTCATTGTAGTTGTGGCTATGGGAATTCCAAAGCCATAGGAAGAAATGCTGGGTGATTTCATTTGCATACCAATACCCAGAATGCTTTTCCAGCTCACTGCTATTTAATCGAAGTCAGCTGGTGTCAGAGCCCTGGGAAAAAACTGAACCATTTTGACATGCTTCTCTGTGCATGTACCAAATTCCTTTTCCGCACCAAGTGCACAATGAAAACTCGAAATTTCATCACCACTATGAAGTTTTTATAGACTTAACTATTTTTCATCTCCATTTTCTTTTCAACTTCCTTTTAAGCTCTCCTATGAAATGCTATTCTAATTGTTATTGTGATAAATTATAATTGATAAGTGGGTCCATTACCAATTTCTTAGAATGTAAATTAACTTGAATGACTTGTGACTGAACACAGGTGGGAGAATTGGAAAAACACATTCTTCCATTAAGAAAAAAGTCAATTTGGAGAAAGCAGTGTACATTTTGGAATATCTACAGGTTTGATGACTGTAAGTTGATGGTGTCTCATGAAAGGCAAGAGTATTTTAAATATTTTAACTTATGTTTAAATGATACTGATCAGAGGTAAGCACTAGTGAGGTGAACAGTGAGAGTTTTCTGGATTTTGTGTTAAAAGGTCGACTATGGTTATTTGAGGATATTATGAATTATTGCTAATATATTGAATATTATATATAGTGTGGAGATAGCATTGTGAATATGGTTTCTTAAGGGTCTTTTTTAAAGAGAGGAATATAAAAATTTTTACAGATTACATGATATGATATATAGGATTTGCTTTAAAATAACACAGGAATAGGAGACATGAGTGTGGGGGAATACAGATGAAATGAAATTGCCATGTGTTGCTAATTTTTGGAAATGAACAGTGGATATGTGGGGGTTTATTATACTTACTCTGTTTATTCTTTTATCCATTGAAAATGTTCCACAATTAAAGTTTTAAAATGTTCCAAAAAATGATTTATATCTTTTGGTATTTAATCACATACATCTGTGCGAAGTAAAGTTACTTCTTCAATTAATAAGTATGAAAAGGAAAGCCATGCGATTTTTTTCATTCATGTTCTTCTCTGACCTGCTTCAGGGCTCATTCTGTCATTTTTGGATCTGTAATCACTTTTTCTATTCTAGACCCTACTCAGTGGTATTAAAAATCTCTTTCACCTTGTAAAAATTATCTTGGACTTCACATTCTCTTCTTTTTGTAATAAAGTCTATCTTTTTTAAAAAAGGTTTTATTTATTTATTTATTTATTTTTAGAGAGGGGAAGGGAGAGGGAAACATCAATGTGTGGTTGCCTCTTGCACACCCCCTACTGGGGACCTGGCCTACAACCCAGGCATGTACCCTGACTGAGAATGGAACCATCAACTCTTTGGTTCTGAAGCTGGCACTCAATCCACTGATCCACAACAACCAGGGCCACATTCTCTCCTTATCACTGTATCTTTTTTCATAAGGTTCTGCAAAGGAGTATCTATAGTTTCTATGTTCCTTTCTTATCCTACTAGTCATTCTTTAAAAAAAATGAAAAATATACCATAGACTCAAAGACACAAATGATATTAAAATGAATAACCATGTGTCAATTACTTATGAATAAATAGAATATAACCAGTAACTTAACATTTCTAGTGCATCTCTCCTTAATCATATCCTCTTGTGCTATGTTGTATGTATTGCAATAAAGTAGGCAGTATATCAAGTTTTTTGCTTGTCTTTTCTATGTTTTTCATTGTTGGTTTACCACTATGGATATATTACTAAACACTAGTTTTCAGTTTTACCTGCTTAATAACATTTTACACATTAAATCATTCTCTTTTGTATTTATTGGGGTGACACTAGTTAGCAAAATTGTATAGTTTTCAGGTGCAGGGTTCCACAACACATCATCTGTACACTGTGCTATGTGTTCACCTCACCAAGTCAAGTCTCCTTCCATCACCATTTATCTGCCCTATACCATCCTCCACTTTCTTCTACCCAGCCTCCTCCTGGAAATCCCCACACTATTGTCTGTGTTCGTGAACATTGAAGCATTCTGTAATATTCATCTATTATGTTTTTCACTCAACTGTGAGAGTCATCTATGTTGATATATGTAGCTACAGTTCATTTATTTTTACAAGTATATAGTACTCCCTATTATTTTTATACCACAATATATTGATCTATTTTATTATTGGTAGACATTTACTTCCATGTTTTATGTTCTGAAAAAATCACACTATATATATGTACATTCTAGTGTATGTGTACATGGTGTACATGTGTACAAATTGGTCTAGGGCACTTTTGGATCACAAAATATATCTTTGACTTTTCTAAGTGAGGCAAATTGTTTCCAAGGTGCATGTACAGTAACCAGTAGTGTGTAAGTGTTCCAGGGGTTTCATATTACTGTATGTTAGTATACCTTGTATAGCCATCGAGTATTGTCAATACTTGATGTTATCAAAAGGGAATATTTATAGTAATCTGGTTTTCTGGTATGTATAAAAGTAACATTGAATTTTCTTAATTACTAAAATTAAGCTTCTTTTCTTATGTTTTATTGGTCAACCAAACTTCTTACCGTGTGAATTGTTTCTCTAAGATGTTTGACACTTTCCATTTAGTTTATTATTCCTATTACATAGAATTCTAGGAGTTCTAGTTACTATTAAAACTATCCAATACTAGTTGTTCCTGACGTCATGCCTATAAAGTTGTTCTTGTTGAGGTCTTTACTGAATTCCATGTTGATAACTCGAATGGACAATTTTCAGCCTTCATTTTACTTGATTGTTTATTACTTTCCTTTTTTCATGGCATTATATTCCTCTGATTTTTCTCTACTCTAATCTCCTTTTCTGCCACTGCCTGCTTCTTTTGCACTCTTTATTTTTTTACCCAATCTTTAATGATTGATGTTCACAATATCATCCTGAACTCTCTTTTCATTATCCACTGCCACCTTTGCATGAGTACCTCCTTCTGCCTAAAATTTAAAATAAATTCTCTTTCTTTCCCTTTGTAAAATATCCCCCCTTGTCTGCTTCCATCCAATTCTCACTAATTGTGACACTTATTTAACACTTTATGTTTCAGATTCAATGGAAATTATACTGGGAGATCTTCAATTTTTTATTCTAGATTATATAATCTTTTCACACCCTCTGCTTTTCTTGTATATATACCCATTAGTGTTATTATTTGTTTCTTGACCATGTGCCCACTAGACTCAGAGATTTATGTGTTGACTTTGTGCTTCCATCTCCTGGGCTCAGTATTTTTTCTCATACATAGGAGGGTCTTAATAAATATTCTTGAATGAAACTATAAACAGAATGAGGCTTGTGGTTTTAGATAAGTGGATTGTGGTTTAATTTTACAGTAAATGTAATTTAAGAGGCAATGGAGTTTAAGGGAGATAATGATGAGTTTAATTTGGAAACAAGATATTCAAAACAGGGCAGTAGGATTTTTGATATGTGGATTCAGAACTGAAGAGAGCAGTATGGGTTGGAACTTTTGATCTGTAAGTTATCATTACACAGGAGATAAATGAGATAATGAGAAAAAAATGTTCAGAGAGTGTGAGTGCCCCAAAAAAGAGGGCTACACACAGATGCAAATTGCCTCAAAAGATGATCTAGTTTAATTTTACACTTTTCTTGTTATTATGGCCAGATTTACTCAACTCAACACATTAGCCTAAGAGGCACAGAATTAAATAAATAAAACATGTAATTTTAAAACCTTTCTGAACACACATTTCTCATAATTGATCATGGGGAGTCTATAGTCTGTATAATAGCAAGAGGTACATTTGGGTATGTTTATTATTTTAAAACATTTCTCTTTTCAAAGTCCTGAAATGACTTCCTAAACTACTCAAAATATAACCCAAAGCCATTATAGCAAGGCCTATAGGTTCTTTTGCCTCCTCCCAGCACACCTTTTTCTCATTGTCTTCACTCTTCCCACTCTCTCATCTACTCTGGCCATACTTGCCACCTCAGTGTTCTCTAAAGATGCCATGTCCACCCCCTACCCCCATGCCCTTCCCTTGACTAGAACAGGTTCCCCTTACATGTTTCTATAGCTTGCTTCTTCCATTCTGTGTATTTCTGGTCAAATGTCACCTTAACTAAATGACTTTACTTGACTCCCTATTAAAAACAGCAACCTATATTGTCATACTCTGTCCACTTTCTTCTTCTGTATTTTCCTTTTTATCTTTGATTTATCTGCTTAATTTGTGTCTCTTCTCCATCCCTCTACCCAATATATAAGATTAATGGGAGCCTGAATACTTGGTAGCTGGTTTGTTCTTGTAACCTCAATGCTACAACAGGGCTGAACACTTAAAAGCCACAAAATAAATGCTTATTGAATAAATAAGGGGGTCAAAAAAGATAGCAGATGCAGAAGAGATTTGGCATGGTGTTTGAGTGCAGGGATTCTGAAATCAGTCTGCCTGTATGTGACTCTGTTAGACATTAGTTGGGCAAATTGTTTCATCACCCAGTGCCTCATTTACCATGTACTTAAACTGAGAACCACAATTCTACTTCCTTTATATTGTTGTCATGAGGACTAAAAAGATATTCCACAGAAGGCCTTTGTTCCAATGGCCTGGTACATAGGAAGCACTTAATAAACTTTTAAGCCTTATTAACATGAAAATCAATGCAATTTATGAATTCTACTATTTATTTAGGAGATATTTATTGAGTACCATCACATGCTGGAACATTTTTCTGTAGATTGGGGTTATAGTGATTAGTAAGATATAGATATACCTTAAAAACTCTCACAAGATCAGAGTTTAAAGATATATTTATCATTTAAATAATTTTGAACCAACCTGCAATTCATTATTATATGCCCAACACTCAAATAGACTTTTGAAGAATAGTTTTTTTTCTTTTTACTTTCTCTATCTGTTAATAGCAAGTTGATAATTACTAAAACTCTCCAGCTCTGGGAAAATTCTCTCTTCAGTTCTTATGCTATTGATCCTCAGCTCAATGAAGGGAAACATAAAAATCTTCTAATAATTGTATTCCCACTCTAAAATCTGTGGTTTACCAGCATAGGAAATAGTCAATGATAGATTGAAGATGCTGCCCTTGTTATTTATCTTACTTTAAATGTTATCCATCTTTGCATTATTTTTTCTTGAGACTTAAGAAAGCAATGAGTGATTGGCTAATGGCTTAAGATAACTTGTATAAAAGTGTTCAAAAACTATTCATGTTCCTCTAGACTCAACACACCAAGCATGTATATGGGTAAACACCAATCAAATTTTTTTGGAGACTAAGTATTTTTGAGAAATTTAGTTTTTTAGTTTTCTATCAGAAACTTCTATAAAGCTTCTCTTGTATGTTGCCTGTTCCCTTGCCTGTCACCTCATGAGTTTGTAAGTTGGTTGCTGAGTGATATTTTCTTTGCTTAGCAGCATATAATTTAATCCTGATTTCCTCAACATTGGAAAAACTTAATTTTTTAAAAAGCAAGCTATCAGTTCTGATATATTTTCCAGGGAGTTAACATACCAGTTCTGATACTTTTTTTCCAGGGAGTTAACAATACATCTGGTCTTATGAATAGTTATAATTTAGGCAGTGCCAAATAATTTCCTCTTCCTACTCCATTCCCCCAAACAAAACCATTTCCACCAATTGCTAGTCAGAGTCTAAAGTACATATTTGAGTATAATTCCTTTGGATCCTAAAAGTTCTTTAGTCTGTTGGAGTGTCATTTTTCAGTAAAATTTATAGTGAAGAAATATAACTCAGTCTTTCATTGCATATCACTCTACTAACTTCAGAATTATGATCTGGGCTCCTGGAGGGTAGAGAGGGCAGTGTTTGGTGTGTGGGAAGAGAACACTGTAAGAGAGGGAGACATGCAGCAATAGGAACTTATGAGAATGCCAAGGGTAAAGTCACATATTTTACACTTTTTTTCTAGAACCTTCCATGAGAAAATAGATTTTGATCTGTGAATAGTCTAGTTAAATGTGGTTATGGTTCTAAAATGTAAGGATAAAAGGGGTATTGTTGAATTAATTGGGTTTTTATTGCCATTTATGCTTTTCTTAATGGGAGGACAGAATATTTGAGGAAAATAAGTTATTCTCATTAGGTTCTTCCTTTGACATCAGAAGTCTTTAATTTCAAAAAAAAAATTTCCAAATTAAGTTTTCAAGTCATTACTGGCTTTCTACCTAACACATTATTAGTGATATGAACATTTAGGCTGTTTCCGTATCAGCTTATAAATTAGCTATTCTAAATAGTGTCATACATTTTCAATACTTTTAGTCCAAGATATACCTCTGCTTTCATTGTTAATTTTTTGCATTAATAGGCTTCATCTTGCCCCAAAAGATTTTGTGAGCTAAGCCTTATGATTGTTTTTAAATGAAAACTACTTAACATTGCCATTAACAAACTTGATATAATGCTCATGACTAAAAGAATCATGAAACTCCTAGGGATGAGCTGGGGATTTTAATAGTCTGTTTAAACCAAGGAGAGAAATTAGGTTCAATGCTGAGAGGAGAGAATGCTATTTACCAGTGCACATCTATTAAGCGGCTGCTACAAACCAGGCTCCATACCAGATAAAAGAGGCAAACTTCTAGTGCCGAAGCTTGTAACTTTGTGCTGAACAAAGAAAAGCAAGTAAGCCATTCTTTAAAAAACACTCCAATAGAGACCAAAGAAGGCACCTAACAGAGAACTTTCAGCTGTATATTGAGTATTATTCAAGAATTTGGGAGAAAAGGAGACATTCCAGGAAGAGGAAAGCATGTGCCTGGTAGAAGCCATGAGGGTTGCACTAAGATATTTATAGTAAGTCAAGATCAGAGAAATGCAGATGAGTACTGAGAATATAAAAGGACAAGCAGGAGGCTTTTAAAAGCATGGTTGGGCATATGAATTCATCCTGTACACTATAGAAACCATAGCAGTTTTAGGAAGATCATTCTAAGTGTATTTTGAAAGAGATTGGAGTCAGAATGGTATCGGTCTAATCAAGACAATAAATCAATGGGAAACTGATTAAGGAGTGATAGTCAGAATTGAGAAAACAGGAACTTCTATGTGGTTTTAGGTAACTGGTAATGAAAGAAAGGGAGAAGCAGGTTTCTGACTTGGACAACTAGCTGTGGAGTAGCATCATTTTGATGGAACATATGGAGGGAGAAAGCATATAAAAGAGGATTGGTAACTTAAGCAACTCTAACTGGAGGTTGACAGAATATATGGATAGAAATGCAAAATGGGAAGTTAACAGAGATGTGTAGCTCTATAAACAGACCTGTCAAGAAATACAGGTTTTTTTTTTAAGTTGTCAGGAATAGGAATGAGATTACACCAAGAGTGCATAGAACGAACTAGAAAGGAATCACTGGAGGAACATCAAAACTTAGGAGCTTTTGCACATAAGGCAGATCCAAAAGGAGGACAAATAGTGTTGTCAGAAAGTATGTAGAAAAACCAAAGAATGTTGCATTATCAAAGTGAAGAAAAACTTTCCAAATATGGGAATAAACATAGTGCCAAAAGTATCTTCGGGATCAAAGAAAATGAGGACTTAAAAGTGACCTTTGGCTTTGGTGATTAGGAGGTAATTACTGATCTTAAAAGCAATTTTAATGAACAGCAGTTAAATGTTAATGGCTAAGAAGTGACTGGGAATTGTAAAAATTAAAGAGTAGATGTATATTATTCCTTTAGAAGCTTGAATCTGAAAAGCGAGAAATAAAAAAAGATGAAGTTATGCAGAAGGTGGGCAAACAATAAATATTTTTAAAAATCTTTTATTTTATCCTTTTAAAATGAAATTTGAGTAAAAGAACCCAGTTGAGAGGTAAAACATTAAAGAAATGAATTGCATATAATATTTCCTTTAATCTGTTTACAAAATATTTAATGCCAAGGAAAGTAAAAGTGTATATCTCAGAATAACAATGGTCCTTGATATTAAACACTCTGCAAAAAACTCCCTATTTTTTCCCATTATGATGTCATCAGTAAAAACTGATCATAGAGAAGCAGCACTGATAAGAGGCAAAGGTCTGTTCTTGAATAGGAATAGGGGTATTTCTTTCCTGGAAGCAGTATAAGATGAGGTTCTGATATTTGAGGAATAAATCTTTTTTTTTTTTTAAAGTAAGAGGCAGAAAATTGAGGAAATAAATTCCAGATGATCTTGGTTTCGTCTAAAAAAAAATAAGAGGCAAACATGTATTGGTAAACATTTGATGCTGGTTTTAAAGAAATAATGAAATTTTGCAACAGATTCTTCAGAAAGGGAAGAGAGTACTAATAGAAGACATTAAAAATTACTTTTAACCTGGAGGGCATTGCTATAATCAGAAGACT
Organism: Phyllostomus discolor; assembly: GCF_004126475.2. NCBI lineage: Eukaryota > Metazoa > Chordata > Mammalia > Chiroptera > Phyllostomidae > Phyllostomus > Phyllostomus discolor. The sequence goes on from NC_040905.2 coordinate 58,828,236, forward strand.
GTTTTTTTGAATAAGGCATCAAATGTTGTGATTTTGTGACTTTTCTCTAGCATTACTCAGTATGTAGAAATAAAGAGAATATATTACTGGGTTTATCCAGGAATAACTGTGTAACAACGGTAGAGGAAGTATGAGCACAAAGGATGTTGGCAAGTCACTGACTGGGCATTCTGGGCTGGATAAGGAAGAAGGTAAGGCCAGGAGAAAAAGCTAGAGATCTGTAACAAAAATAAGGGTGATGCTTGAAACTTTTACAAGTGTAGGGACATCAGAGAAAGAGATAAAGGAGCCACAAATTTTTTTCAAATGTATTGGGAACTACATATGTTAGAGCTATTCTAAGGGCTGAGTAGTTGAGAGACTTAGCAGTGAAAATAAAAATTACCTTTTGGAAATAGGAAAATTATTTTACAAAACAAACCATGATGAGGCTGAGTTGATATAAGTGGTGTCCTTTGGACAGAAGCACAAGGATACAATAACAGGGTAAACAAATAGACAAATATGAGTGAAAAATAATAGACTTGGGTAATATCTAAACAAAGTCAATTAGAAGGAGGAAAATAAAAGTCTTGGTTCTTTTCTTTTAGATAGTTTCAGAAACTTGGAGATTTAGCAACATTTTGAAAAGTTAATTGGATGAGTGAAGCAAGAAGCAAAAGTAAAATTTTCTAATTGCCAGAAAGAAAAAAACATCTATGAAGTTTCTTTCATCTCTACCCATGGCCAAACAATAGGCTATCAGGAGCAATGCACAAAGAAATCAATTGTTACATAGATATATTTATTTCAAACAGAACACCAGAAATCTATAGCATGTTCTAGGTATAATTTACATTGTGACTTTTCTCCTTAAGGGTACTAAAAGGGAAATAAACTTTCTCCAGAAAGGAATGATTGTATACAAAGCACATGTTTGTTGATTCTCTAAGGTAATAGAATTTACATCATAAATACATTGAATAGAACGACAATTGATTATCATTATTCAAGTCATGAATGGATCAAATGATGGATCTCATATTTGATGTGCAGGTAGTCTAACCTTAGGCCACTGAGCCAGACTTTCAGATGGGCCCTTACTTTTCACTGTCCTCTGCGGGCCACAGCTCTTGTCAAGCAACACTCCCTGGACAGCTGGCGGTGGCATAAACCATCTGGAATTCCTATTCCCTCGTGATGCCCATTACAGAAAAGTTTCAAGTTCTCAACTTCACCTTTAGGGAATCTTTATATCATTTAATGAGACATCCAGCAGCACATTTGCAGAATGATGTTGACCATAAAAAAGTGTTTAGCAGAATTCTAACTGTTTATTTTAAGATAAATGAGCCCTGGCTGGCATAGCTCAGTGGATTGAGAGTGGGCTGTGAACCAGAGTGTCGCAGGTTTGATTCCCAGTCAGGCCACATACCTGGGTTGCAGGCCACGGCCCCCAGCAACCACACATTGATGTTTCTCTCTCTCTCTCTTTCTCCCTCCCTTCCCCCTCTAAAAATAAATAAATAAAATCTTTACAAAAAAAGGGCTTAAAAAAAAGATAAATTATAACTGTATCAAAGCTGTTTGATATCAAGTGAGGTCTACCTTCCTGAAGAGCAAACAGTTAAGACAAAGTGAGCAAATACTATATGCTAAGTACTATGCTAAGTTCTTTAAATGTTCTGTTTCATCAGGACAGGAAATAATTTTTTATAATTTACAAATTAGGAATCTGAGTTTGTATAAGTTAAGTGACTTTCCTGATCAATGGAAAGCAGGGCTGTAAACTCATACAGTTTGTGTGCCTGTACTGCTTTACCCTTTAAAAAAAAGTTTAGGGCCTGCTAGATTAAAAAAAAAATATATATATATATATTTTATTTATTTTTAGAGGTAGGGGAAGGGAGTAAGAAAGAGAGGGAGAGAAACATTGGTTGTCTCTGGCAAGACCCCTGCCAGAGACCTGGCCTGCTACCTAGGCATGTGCCCTGACTGGGAATTGAACTAGTAACCTTCTGCTTTGCAGTATGACACTCAGCCCACTGAGCCATACCAATCAGGGAAGGACCTGTTGGGTCTAGGATATCATTTTGGGTATAGGGAATAAGCCATGTTTCTTCCAATCAAGATGTTCACACTTTACTAGACCAGATTAATATGAAAACCACCTTCTATAATATAACATGACACATTCTAAAATTGAACTATGTGTATATTTTTTTGGCAGCAGATAGGAAAGCAGACTTTTTTTTCTAAGGAATGAGAGAAAGATTTCACAGTAGAGGTGAAGTTTAAATTGCACTATAAAGTATAATTGGGTTCTACTAAAGGAATTTTGCATACACTGGAATGATTCAGTTTGAGCATTTTGTTTTTTGCATCTTAAGAAAAATTATAAAGTATCATTTGAAAAAAATCATTCTGTTGCCTCATGCTTTTAAGAGAAAAGGAGGAAAAAGGGTAATGGTGTAAAGCAGAGGGAAGGAGAGAAAGAGACAATAGAGAAAGTAGAAGGTAGGGGAGGAAATCAAGAAAGAGGAGGGAAATCCAGAAATAGGTATATGTAAATAAAGATAAAAGCAAAAGAAGGGTTACAAATGATTTTAGAAGTGACTAGAAAGAAGAAAAGAGAGGCAGAAGAAGAGAGAGGAGATCACAAGACTGGAAGTGAAATAAGAAGAGAAGGGTCACGGTGAAGGAAACACAGGAGAGATTTGAGTGAGAAGATAAGAAAAACTTTGAAAGATCTTACTGTGGTGTTACTTTAGGCTATTATAATAAAATATAGTAACAAAACAATTTTTGTGGAAACTTTTCTCATACAAAATTGAAGATACTTGTTGAAAGTAGTTAAGATCCAGAATGCCCAGAACGTGTATTTGTGGGCGATGTAGATGCAACTGCATCTTCAAATATAACACCTAAAGTCAAAGAGTATCTTAAGTGGAAGCTTTCATGTATTATATTTTCTTGCTATGTATATGAGGTATATTCTGAAAACATAAATCAGGGATGCTAATTTGGGAATGCATCTTCTAGAAATAAAAATTTAAGTTTTTATGGAGAATAGATGGCTTTGTTTCAGGATTTTAAATAAAATACTCATTTCATATATGATTTTTCAAAGTATGATTTTTTCCTTAAAAATTCTGGTATTCTAATTCTTTCAAAAATTTGTAGATTGATGTGCTTTCAGAAAACAGAAGGCATGTGCAAGGAAGTGGTTGTATACAGTTTTGGTGCTTTGTGAAAATTCTATTTCTGTTCTATAGAAATATTTGTGTTTTAATTCCACTCCCACCCACTGTTTTTTTTGTTGTTGTTTATTTATTTGTTTGTTTTTGTTATTGTTGATGTGGTTCTGAAGTCTTTAAGGATATGTATGTTTATGGTTTATGTTGTTGTTCTAACAGAAGCGCTTTGGGGTGTGGTAGGCTTTTTTGACTCTATAGCTATAAACTCTTGCAACACATAACAAACAGCCGATCAGAGAAATGGCAAACATTGTCAGTATTCTCTGTGCACTTGGCAGGGATTTTTCATATTGTACATTATTGGCTCTGCTGTGTGATAGCACAACAGAGCCTTTGTAATGCTCTCGGCAGAGCTATTTATATACTGCGACTCTACTAAGTATCCTTCCCTCTGCTGGTGTTCTTCCACAGACTCAAAGAGAAAATGATTTGCCCAAATAAAAGAAGTATGGATTGACATTGCTCAGAGCACAGGATGCTGCAAAGGCAAAATAAGTCTTTATATAGTGCACATTAAGTATTATTATTTTCAGTTGAATGGCAAAATGAAGGTTAGACCAAAACGAAGTAAAAGGATGTTTCTTTCAAGCAGGCCAAGATAATTAGATTCAAGTTGGCATGCACCTATGTTTGATGCTCTAAATATGGTGTGTCAAAGGGCCCTGAATCCTGGGGTCATCTGGCTTTCAGTGATTTCCTTCAAAAACGGTTGCATCAGAACTTAAAAAAACAAAACAAAACAACAACAACAACAACAAAACAATGTCGAAAGGCCCCTGTCAACTGTGGTCACTTTTTGAAATACATTACTGAAAATTTAAATGACATGGCTATGTACACTTCCCAATAAAGAGAGTAAATGTAAAATCCAACAACAAAAGGGGAAGTGTTATTTTATTTTCAGTTTATCCTATTCAAACTATTCACTAATAATCTGAAACTGTAGTTAAATTACTTAGGAAGATACAGTTTTAATTTCCCTACATATTATAATTAGTTGAAACTGAATCTAATACATTTGAAGCTTTACTCCTTTCTCAAAATTAACCTGACATTTTTATCTTTTCCTGAAGTCATATAAAACATTTCACACCAGTAACACTTGTATTTTATAAGGATACTTGGTTAGATGACATTCTAGCATTAGCTGGACACGGGATGTGTTCTCTGTTACCAAATTCCACCAACAAGGGCTTGCCTACAATCTGACATTTGTATTTATGTTAAAAGATCTGATATTTGGATTCACTCATATTCAGTCATGACATGTTCAACAGCATGACTTTAAAAATAGCAAAAAATGCATAAAAATAATAAAGGAAAGAGATACTAGCAGAATGTGATGCTCCAGTTAATGTCATACTAGCCTGAAGATATGGGAAATGTCAATTTCCGGTGGTTAAGGCAGACCACAGATGTGTTTGCAATTCCAGGAAAAAATGATTATGTGAAAGAGTGATGATCCTTTATTTGTTATTTGTTCACTTCTTGGTTACTCTATAACAGATGAGGGAGACACAGGAAGAATAACTTTCTAGACCTTACTAGCACAATAAGGTAAATCTTAGGATAAAATAAGAAAAAATAACCCTGCTTTTAATTTTTTTAAAAATGAATATTTGTTATCTACCTGCTAAATGAATGGCATTATTTTGATAAAAAAAGAGCAGGTCCTTGTATTATTTTTCCAATATAGTTTTATAACTGGTCCTTGCTTGGGGATTTTTTTCAAATCTCCTCCATCAATTGTATATCTAGATATTAGCTGACTTGTTTTCTCTATGTCAGACATAAGATAATTTGATTACAAAAATTTACTTAGATTTATTACTGAACAAAAATTGTTTAATATATTATATAAAAACTTACTGAGTTAGTAAAAAATGAAAACATGAAATCACTTGTATTACAATTTACAAATTCTATGGATGTGACAAAATACCTATTGTAACAAAATTACATTGAGTAAGAGGAAATCAACTGAACTTGAAATACAGAGGATTTAGCTAGATATAAGAAATCTATACTTAAAATTAGATTTCTGATTTGATTCCTCAAGAAGCTATAAAATTCTTTTATTTAAAAAATAACTAGGCTAGATCTTTAAAAGTATGGCATGGCCTTTAAAACACCATTAGCTGTGCCAAATAGAGTATATAGAGCTTGGCCCTCCTTGAATGACTTTTCAAAGTAGAAATTTAGGCACAGAAAGGTCTAAAACAGTTTTTTCCAATAGTACATCTTATGAAATAGTAGGTCATTTAAATATTCTGGAAAAATGAATTCTCCTGTCAAATACATAGGGCAGTGTGCATGTTATAACCGTCTCTCAAATTTTAAAAGCTTATTAACATATCAACCTTTCTGAAAAGATCTACAATCAAGAAAACTGTTTACCCTTGTTTGATACATCATTTTAAAATGTATTTGTGGCCCTGGCTGGTGTAGTTTAGTGGATTGAGTGTGGGCTGTGAACCAAAGGGTCGCTGGTTCGATTCCCATTCAGGGCACATGCCTAGGTTGCAGGCCAGGTCCCTAGCAGGGGGCTCACGAAAGGCAACCACACATTGATGTTTCTCTCCTATCTTTCTCCATTCCTTCCCCTCTCTCTAAAAATAAATAAATAAAATCTTTAAAAAATATTTGTGGAATCACTGTTCTACATAATACTTAGGGAAACTAGAATTTCAGATAATACCATTTAGATATATCAATTGACAGTGGAGAAAAGTAATTCCATTTAAAAATAAACTGGTTTATAGGTATTAAGTAATATAATATTATCCTGTTTAATATTTACTTTAAAGCTAATTGGTAGGTATTATCTTCATTTTAGAAATGAAAAAACTAAGGTTCAGATTAGTTTAGTTACTGCTTTTGTGGTAGAAACCATATGAACAGCTGAACGAGAGTTCATACCCAGGTCTATTTGATTTCAAAGCTCCTGATTTGTTGTAGTCTTATTTCCTGAAAATGTTTTACTACTAAGTTATGTCCACTAGTTAATTTTTGTCTCTCCCTGTGGATCCAAAATAGAATAATTGACTATTTCAAAATGTAAAACATTGCCAGAGATCACTTATTTATTGATATTATTGAGTTGCTATTGAGATCTTACTGTTTGTGTTTTGAAATCTTATTCTTCAATCTAGCCAAGGATGTAAAAGATCTATACTCAGAAAATTGTAAGACGTTAAAGAAAGAAACTGAAGGTACAAATAAGAGGAAGCACATGACATGTTCATGAATAGGAAGAATTTAACATCATTTAAATGTCTATACTACCCAAAGCAATCTATAGATTCAATGTAGTTCCTATCAAGATTCCAATAATGTATCTCACAGAACTAGAACAAATATTTCAAAAATTTATATGAACTGCAAAAGGCCCCACATAGCAACAGCAACCCTGTTAAAGAAGAACAAAGTTGGAGGAATCATGCTGCCTAATATCAAACTATACTATAAGGCCATAGTAATCAAAAGAGCATGGTAATGGAATAAAAACAGACACATAGATCAATGGAACAGAATAGACAGCTCAGAAATAAACCCTCATCTTTATAGTCAATTAATATTTGACAGAGGAAAGGAAGCACATACAATGGGTTAAAGATAGTTTATTCAATAAATTATGTTGGGAAAATTAAACAGATATATGCAGAAAAATTAAACTAGATTACCTTCTTATACCACAGACATGATTAAATTCAAAATGGAATAAAGACTTAAATGCTAGGCCTGAAACCAAAAAATCTTAGATGAAAACATTGGCAGCAAAATCTTAGATGTTGCTTGCAGCAATATTTTATCAGATGTATCTTCCCAGGCAAGGGAAACAAAAGTAAAAACAAAAACAAAAAACAAATGGAACTATATCAAACTAAAAAGTTTTTGTACAGCAAAGGAAAACATCAACAAAATAAAAAGACAACCCACAGAATGGGAGAACATATTCACTGATACATCTGATAAAGGGTTAATAGATATAATTTATGAAGAACTTATAAAATTCAACACCCAAAACACAACCCAATGAAACAAAAAAAAACAATTAAAAAATGGGCAAAGGACTTTAATAGATACTTTTTCAGAGAGGGCATACAAATGGCCAATAGGCATGAAAAGATGTTCAACATCACTAATCATTAGAAAAATGCAAATTAAAACTACAATGAGATACCATCTCATACCTCTCAGAATGGCTATCATCAATAAGTCAACAAATAGCAAGTGCTGGCAAGGATGTGGAGAAAGGGGTAGAAATTCTTTTGTACTGTTGGTGGGAATGCAAATTGCTACAACCACTATCGAAAGCAGTAGGGTGATACCTCAAAAAAAAAATTGGATCTGCCTTTTGACCCAGAGATCCCACTTCTGGGAATAAATCTGAAGGATCCTAAAATACTAATTCAAAATAACATAAACACTCCTATATACATTGCAGCATTATTTACAATTGCCGAGATTTGGAAGCAGCCCAAGTTCCATCAGCAAATGAGTAGATAAAACAACTATGGGACATTTATACAATGGAATACTACTCAGCCATAAAAAGGGAAAAAATTTACCCTTTGGGACAGTATGGTTGAACCTAGAGAACATTGTGGTAAATGGAATAAACCTGTCAGAGAAATACAAATATCATATGATTTCTCTCATATGTGGAATCTAATGAACAAACTGAACTAATAAGCAGAACAGAGACAGACTGATAGACAGAGAGCTGAATGACACCTAAGGTGGGGGAGGGTAGTGGGAGGGGTAAAGCAAAAAGGAGAAAGGACTAATGGACATGGATGACAGTGTGGTCAAGGCAAGTGGGTATTAGGGGACTAAATGGTAACGGAAAAAAAATCTTGCAAAAACAACAAAAATAAATAAATAAAATCTTAAAAAGAAAAAAAAGAAATCTTACTCTTCAAGACATACAACAAAGTTGTTAAATAATTGTATGAAATTGTGTCTGTTAGGAGCCCAGATGAATAAGCAGAAACTAAGGAATTTAAATGCTTTCTGCAGGGTGGGATAAAATGTGATTCTTGCTTCCTTTTCTTCTGGTTATATTGTATGGCCCATTATAATGATGCCCTTGCATTTTTCCCATTTCCTGCCTCTTTCTGCATCTTTAGTGGCTTAGCAAATTTCCATCTCTTTTTGTAAACAGCTCTCTACCTACTTTCATGGGTGCACTGAAGAGCTGAAAGAGATTAGAGAAAAATCATTCTTGCAGAGTGACATTTCCCACAATCTTTTATTGTACTAGACGACTTCACATTTTCTCTTCTCTCCTCAAACTTCTTATCCCAGTGCCATATCTTCACATTATACCAGTGCTCTTGCTACCTATTTCACAGAGAAAACAGAAGCAAGAAAAAAATCAGAAGAAAACTTCCACACTCCCATGTCTATCAATGCATATCAATGTACTTGCATGTTTCTGTTCTGCCCTTTCTTGTTATTCCTATGGAATAACAGTTTATCCTTATTTTATGTACAACCTACCAGTATTTCCTTCACAGTAAAGTTACTTAAAAATCCTGTATTTACTCATTATTTCTTCTCCCAAACTGTCTTGAACCCATTCCAAACAGGTGTGTGCTCCTGACAATCCATTGAAACAGCTGTTGTAATAGGCAGTAGTGACCTCTGCATTGCAGAATGTGGGGATTGCTTTACAGCCTGACATTACATCAGTACTTTGGATATAACTGATCACCTCTACTTCTTGAAACTGTTTTTCCACTTAAGTTACAAGACATCTTCCTCTTCGTTTGTCTTGCCCAGTGACTGCTTGTTTGTGCCCCCTCGGTTGGTTCTGGAGAGCCATAAGTTCACAGAGCCTCTTCTCATTTTTGTCAACTTTCCCTTCCTGGGTGAGTTCATTCAGTTTTCTGGCTTTAAATACCACCTGTTTGTTGATGACTCTTAAAATACATCCTTCCCAGACCGCTTTCCCTAGTTCTCCATGTTGATATCTAAAAGGCACTAAACATTCAAATGTCAAAACAAATCCTGAGTGTCTCTATTATACTTCCTTCTGCAGTCTTTTCCTTCTCAGTAAATAGCAGTTCCATTTTTCCATATAATGTTTCCAGTCTAGAATAAACACTTCATCACATGAAATAGCAATCCAATGATTCAATAACTTGTCTACCTACTGACACCATTATATTTAATAGACCATCTTCAATTCTATATAAATTCATTTATTTCTCAGAATGGATATAATAAGAAGAATGCAACTGGTAAGCGTCAATCCTTTACTTACTTCTTTAATTATGAAGCATATTCCTTGACAATGGTGAATGAGACATGCAGTAAGTAACCAGATGATTTTTTTTTCTGGCAGAAACATGGTAGACAGATAGGGAAAATACAAATTTAGAAAAAAAAATTTCTAGTAAGCCAAATCTTTGCTCTCTCCATGATGGAAATAGTTTAGCAAGCCATCATGTGGATGATAAGTTCTAGAGCCTTATGGCAAAATATGGGGGCCTCAGATTTATCTATCATGTTGCAATCTTGACCCTTAGCAGTGGTAGTAACAAGGTTAGTTTTGGTGAAGGGGAATCCATTTGAATGGGCTCATATATGGTTTCTGTCTTTGACATGCTAAACTTTATTTGTAAGCCATTGTGAAAATACTTGCTTTAGGGGGTTACTATGGAAAAGAGGCTGAACGGCATCCACAGAGAGGGATATCTTGTCCACTTGATTACTGAGAACCTCTTTCAGAGTGGAGATGAACATTTGAAAACACAAACATCCTCCCACATTGGAACTATTTCATTTCCAGAGATATGCCCAGATAACTTTGCCTAAACCAGTTTGTTATTAATTTTCAAAAAATAACAGAGATTGTGAATCTCCGACCCTCTGACCAAATTGTAACCACCAGCCTGTATTAGACTATTTCTCCTTGTTGGCAAAGAGGGTAATGAGATGTTGTATAAATAAAGTTCCACCCCAGAGAAGATTCTCTTCTCGTTCTTTAGGGCTTATCCTTGAGGTACACTTTGGTTGGAACAAGAATATAGTACAAAGTCACCTGTAAACCAAATTTAGTTTTCCCTTCCTCAGTTAACTAATCATATGAAATTCCCCATGAGTAAACGTAGATTGAGAGACCAATAGAAACATAGTGGGAGCAGGAATTACCAAGTTTAGTGTAAGTCAAATATCCCTGCAACTTAGACATTAAGACCCTCCTGGCCTTTACAGTGAGTAAAACATTCACTTGACTATGAACAGATGTTGGGTATATCTGAGTTCATGGCTTTGAATAACATTAAACAGGTCAGGGCATATGGGTATCTGTTAACAGTAAAGGTATAAAAAATCAAAAGCTATTTCTCAAAAAGGAAACAACTATTTGAAGAAGATATGATTTTAGTGATTTTAGTATACACCCAAAGACATTGATGTGATTATTTCTTTGTATGTAGCAAGTCCTAGACACCAGCCCCACCCACTTCAGGTATAGAGAATACCAGTAGACCCACTAGTTCACATGGGCCAAATGACAGAGCCACATGCATTAAACCTGAAACATTTGAAAATCCTGTTCTTGTTCTGAATTGCACACAAAGCTGGCAGTGTTTGGGGCATCTAGTAATTGGGATAAGAAAGCACCTCTAATGGCGTTCTATGCACATAGTCTGATATAACACTCACTTTGAAAAAAGATAAGCTTCAATTGATAGATTGGAAGACAATTTGAGCATAACACACATTTTATGTTTCTGTAATTATAATTATGAGAAAGACTAGATGAATGCAGAAAACTACACTCTGCTGAATCGAACCACTTAGGACTAAACAAAACACACCCAACACAAACACACTTCAGACATCTACCAGCTGCCTCACTTCACCATATGCATTGTGAACTAGCCCATCCACATCTGGTGTAACAATGGCCTATTCAGCTTCATATAACCCTCCTCCCAGCACTTCACAATAACTCACATGCTACATCCCTACCATCATGCACTCATAAGCAAACCTCAGGAGTTTATGAAGGTAAAGTTCAATACTTATTATAATATATGGGTATTTATTAACTATTTGATACATGTAAAGTAGTACTACTCTTTTTGTTAGGTTTAAAAGTTGTTAAATATGACACTGATAAAGTTGTGGCCTAGCCCTATTTTTTTCCTGTAGATCTAGTGGCTTTATTATATAATTTTGCTTAGCATGGGAATGTTTAGGAGAACATATGTTACCTTAGAGCAGAACTGATTCTATAGAACAATGTGGAGGGAGATTCCCACAAACAAGAACATAAGTTAGATATTTGGAAGCCAAGAAATGGCCAATTTTCACAGAAAATGTGGTAATAAAGACTGAGAATTGAAGCAAGAACTAGGACATAGTATCAATGTATTGACTATTTACTATATTTTAGATACTATATGAGACACTTTAAAATGTATTATTTCATGGGAGAATGCCCATGGTAATGTCACAATGGTAGGGCAAATATCATATGACACAGAGTAGATGAGGAAGGGCTGTAGAGGAGACAGTTTTAATTATAAACTATTCGAGATTCTAGAGTCATCTAGTCCTTATAATATACCAGCACTCTGCCAATAATATGGCTTCCTTGACAGAAATGAACAAGCAAAGAAATGCACAAATATAAGATTCTCATGCAGTCTCCCTTCAATTAGTTTAAAATTTATTGTGAGATTAAATATATTCATTAAATAGTTCTACTAGGTGATCCATTTCAATGCCGTGTGTGGTGAATTCTTTGGAGCTGGAACAATAGGAGGTGTTGATTTTATTAGTTCTTAAAAAATAGATTGGATATACTTAGAGAAGAGGGAGAAGTCATTTTTAGAGGAAGGAAGAGTAAGGGTAATGGGAGAGGGGAGAAGGTGCTTGATATATTAGAAATGATCTCAGGAAGAAGGAAATCCAAATAAAATGAAATCAAGCAAGAAATTAACAAAAATACCAAATTAACAACACAAATTAATGGTGTGTTTAAAAAAAGTGTTTTCAGTGGAATAGTGGGGATGGACATCAAATCTGCTACACAGGATGAGGGTGGAGAGGAAAGCAAAGCAGTGGTGTTCAGACCATTTATTTTATCAAGCTTTATGGAGAAGGTACTGCAGTAGATCAAGGGTTCAGAATATTTAAGCAAAAGTATTCAAGAAATTATGTGCATACTCAAAGAGAGTTTTGAAAAATGGTGTAAAATCTAAATATATACATTTAAAACATTTTTAAAATTTATTTTTAGAAGGGAAGGGAGAGAGAAAGGAAGAGAAACATCAATGAATGGTTGCCTCTTGAGCACCCCCTACTGGGGACCTGGCCCACAACCCAGGCATGTGCCCTGACTGAGAATCAAACCAGCAACCCTTTGGTTCATAGGCCGGCACTGAATTCACTGAGTCACAACAGTCAGGGCTAAATATATTTTTAATGTGGGGATAAACTATACTATGGGTCAAGAGTATCTTTTTCTCCTACATTTTCTATGAACTATTTTGCATTACCTCTTCTGTTTTTGCTCATTTATAAATTTTTATTTCCTCTATTACCTCATTCATAGAGTAAAAAACAAGATATTTTAACTCAAAACCTGTAACATTTCAATCCTAAATAAAATTACAAATATTCTTATAATATTTTTGTTTAATTTTTGTTCAAGTACAGTTGTCTCCATATCCCCCCACTACTCTCCCCAGCCCTACCCACTTCCACCTCCCACATTCAATCCTCTCAGTCCCTCATCCATTGTTTTTGTTCATGGGACCTTTAAACATGTTCCTTGATCACCCTTCCCCTTCTTTCCCCCATTATACCCCAGCACCCCCTCTGGCCATTGTCAGTTTGTTAGTTATATCCATGTCTCTGGTTCTATTTTGTTCCCTTGTTTGTTTTATTGATTAGGTTCCACTTATAGGTGAGATCATATGATATATTTCTTTCCCCTCCCGGCTTACTTCACTTAGCATAATACTCTCCAATTCTATCCATGCTGTCATGAAGGGTAGGAATTCCTTCTTTCTTTCTGCTTCATATTATTCCATTGTGGAAATGTGCCACTGTTTTTTTAATCCACTTACCTATTGATGGGCACATAGGCTGTTTCTAGCACTTGGCTGTTGTGGGTAGCGCTGCTATGAACATCAGGGTACACAGTTTCTTTTGAATTTGTGTTTCAGGCTTCTTAAGGTATAATCCCAGCAGTAGAATTGCCAGGTCAAAAGGCAGTTTCATTTTTAGTTTTTTTGAGAAAATTCCATACTGCTTTCCAAAGTGGCTGCACTAGTCTGCATTCCCACCAACAGTGCACTAGGGTTCCCTTTTCTCCACACCCTTGCCAGCATTTGTTGTTTATTAATTTATTTATGATGGCCATTCTGACCAATGTGAAGTTATATATCATTGTGATTTTAATTTTCATCTCTCTGATAACTAGTGATACTGAGCATCCTTTCATATGTCTCTGGATCCCTTGTAGTTTTTCATTTAAAATGTATTTGTCAATTTCTTTATATCTAAACCATTTTTACCTAAACCTTTGAAAGGTTTTTTAAAATCAATTTTTTCATATTCCCCAGACCAAACACTTTTTTTCTGATGCAGTAATCTAGGACATGGCTTAATTAAAAGGGATCTCTATCAGTGAAGATGTCATTTAGCAGTAATCTTCCTGTATAGGCAGTAAGTATTTAACTGTCATTAATATTATCAAGGAAAATTTAGTAATGCTTGTAATGCAAGCATTACTAAAATAATCATAAAAGACTTTTTAAAATAATAATATCAATCTAGAAATTCCAGTAAAATTATTTAAGAATATTTTTATTTTTTTAAGATTTTAAAAAAGATTTTATTTATTTATTTTTAGAGAGATGGGAAAGGAAGGGGAAAGAGAGGGAGAGAAACATCAGTGTGTGGTTGGGTCTCACACACCCCCTACTGGGGACCTGGCCTGCAACCCAGACATGTGCACTGACTGAGAATCTAACCTGCGACTCTTTGGTTCACAGGCCAACAGTCAGTCCACTGAGCCACACCAGCCAGGGCTAAGAATACTTTTATAATGAATTTTATTGTAGTGCTATATATAATGATAATTTTTTTAAATCTTCAAATAGAGGAATAGTAAAATAAGTCCATCTATACCATAAAATATTAATCAGTAATTTTAAAATGTTTTCATATCTCTATAATATGAGTAATGCTTAAGGTACAGAGAAAAGTATAAGGAGGAAAATCAAAAATTATATTTTAATGTGAGTTCAATGCTATGAGTATTATATGTGAAATGATCAAAATTAACCAATTTTTGTTTTGTTTTGTTTTTCCTGATTGTGAATTTATATATAATTTGAACTTTCCTTTTTGTACAAGCCTGCATTTTACAAATTTTCTATTGTAATGATAAGTTACTTCTATAATTGCAGAAAAAAATTAAATATTTAAAAATGAACACACAATAACATCAAAATTACAAAATTACAAGAGAGCAAGTTAACTCAATCTCTAACAAAGCTTATACATAGACATGACAATGTGACATTTTCTACAGTAATCTTCTAATGGGGAGGGTGACTACAATTAGATATGCAGCAGTGTTTCAGCTTCAGTGTGCAACCTTGGAAGAAGCTGGTGATAGAAGGGCGAAATTTATTTTGGGGGATGGGCATTCAGAGATTTTTTTTTTTTTAGTAGGAGTTAGGTTTGCTAGAGAAAGCACTTTGCTACCAGATGTTTCTCTTTAGTTTTTATAAAGACTGTGATTGTTCATCTCTGAAAAATTAACTACCATTTGGCTAGTGTGCAAATGCTCAATCAAACACCTGTTTCCAAGACATGCACAGTTCATAGCCGGCTCTATCCATCTGATGCTACGTGTTGCATTTTGTGAGGAAGTAATACCACAAAGAGGAAGCTAAATGATGGGAGAACATGGGGGATTCTCTTTCTATTCTTTTTTATTTCCTTTTTAAAATGCAACTTCTGAGTTTTTACTTTTTGTAGCCCTTCGGTTTAAAGCCCATTTCTTGCTATTTTCTTGTTTGGACCTTGTGTTACTTTCAGTGAAAATATATCTTACCATAGGTACTATCAATTTCTCTGGTAGTATCAGAGGACTTTATCCTGAGGAATGTTATCTACCTTTCAGAAGGAAACCTTTGCTTCTATTTGCAAAGCTGTTTCCCAGATAGGTTTTGGCAAGATCACTGCTTCTCTTTCAAAGATAAAATAGATAGGTGATAGATAGGTAAATAGATAGATAGATAGATAGATAGATCTTTATATATATACATATATAAATATACATACACATATACTTCAAATCATAGCAATAACAAGGTTTATTTTTCATCTTGAGTTAAGCAACTTGCATTAATTTCAAGAGCTTGAAAAAATGTGGTGTGTGTTTAGGTATGAAGCAACAAGTGACTTTTCCATTCATCAAAAGTTTGTTGAAAGCGTGGTTAACCAGTAGAACACAAGAACCTGTGGAGCAGACAAAGATTAATTATACCTGTACTCATGCAGCAATGTTTGTGTTCCAAACAAATTATATTTGCTTGTGTTTAAACGATGCATAAATCTGATGCGTGCAGATGAACGTGTGTTCAGGATGGGTGAGCACACTTGTTTGAATGTCATATTTATCCCTGTATTTTGTCAGAAAATTAACTTCTTTGGAGTTTGTGCTTGAGCTGAGCATATGGTTGTTGATCTCTGGAGATGACAGCCTATCTGAGCAATAGCTCCTTATGGCTTCAGCTCTCCTCGGCTGGCAGATGCTTTGGGCTTTTCTACAATTAAGTGGAGATCATCACTGTTTTCTTTGAGCACTGCTGTGCCTTGTACTCTGAAGTGTTTTGTTAATCACTGTCTGCCTTCGACAGAAGCTGCCAAAGCTCTCATTAAGTTTGAATTTTGAGATGTCATGCTCGAATGATGGAATTTCATCCTTTTTCTGCATGAATGGAATTGGCTATGGAAAGGTGCCAGAAAAAAAAATCATGTCACTAAAGTATACTTGCTTTATATTTTGGGCATGAAACAAAAGGCAGTTGTGGGAGGGGGTTTCCAATAATTTGTTAACTCTGGAGCAGATAGTTTCCTAAGTGACAAAATTTGGGGGTGCTCACCCTTATTAACAGGAATGGTTCCTTACTGCATATATCAAGTTATTTCCTTGTTCACAAAGTGAATTTTAAATCTCTTATTTGCCCCAAGATCTTTCATGGCATTTGATACCAACTCTCAGTACATTGAAACAGAAAGTAGTATGCCATTTTCACAGGAGCAAAGCACTTTCTTTAATAACCTGTCTATTTACTTGGGGGGCAGGAGAAGATATTTGATAGTAAAGGGGGGAAGAGCCATTTTACCCTTCAAAATAATTGCTTGAAGTTGAATAGAGACTGAAAACTAAATGCATCTGTTGACTGTTTAATGATTTGCTGCAGGAAACTAAGTGTTATGGGAAATATGGTTTGAAAAGACATTACCCATTTCTCTTGGTGAATCTAATTGTTTCAGTTGAATGAGTAAAAGTAGGAAGTAAGCCTTGAAGAAAAAATTCCTGGAGTAATTAGCTCTAATGCCTAATCACTGGAGTCATAAAGCATTTGAAAATTTATTAAACTGATCTATAAAGTCCTACACTTGCAAAGACTGACATTTCCTACTTAACAAACTTCAAAAGCAGCATTGTTTTCGTGTCTGCTTTGTCTGTAGCTCAATTTATTTTAATCAACAACATCTGTGATGTATATTTTGTTGAAATGTTTTAATGGCCACAAACAAAATAAAATTCAAACCTATTTATAGCAGGAGGAAGACTGGCTACTCTGACTATAGTAACCTTGAAGCCTTCTTCCTTCTGCATAAAAACAGCATGCCTTTTCTATAAGGCCAGGAATAGATTTCATAACATACTGTTATTTTGGTTTCATGCCTGGTCCTTTTACACTATTTTCATGAATTTGCAAAGTGCCTGAGTAAAATGTTGGTTGAGAGTTCTGAGGCAAAATATTAGTTAATGTTTTGTGTGTGTGTGTGTGTGTGTTTGTCTGTGTAAAGGCAAGGAAATTATTGTTAGTTTCTACACTCTATGAACAGTTGAGAAACACTTTAGGCAACTTGCACTGTAATAATAAATAAGAACCATAGAATCTGAGATAGGAATTAGAGGGAAACAGGCAGATTTATGTGCATACATATACATTTCAGTTTAACATTTTTTCCTATGTCTAGACAGAGGTGATGGTCACTCATATCACATAATTAGACACATGGAATGAGAACCTATTGCCCCAGATCTCTCCCAGACCTGACTTTAAAAATTACCTTTTAGAAAAATAACCATCATTACATTAAAAAACACAGACTATAAGATCTGGCCTCTGCTTATAGATTTGGGACCTATAGACCATAGGGAAGCCACAAAACTCTTCAGACTTCATAAACTACCTGACTTGTGTATTTCAAAGTGGTGTTGTATGTAGAATATATTAAATATAAGGGATCAATGAAAACATAAAACTATATAAAGATAAGGCAGAATAACTCCAACATTCATCTTCTAAACCTAGATCTATCTTTATAGAGTTCTTTCTCTAGGCTCAATGTTTAGAGAAATATCCAGCACCCAAAACCAGCCAAACAAGTATTTTTTTAATAAAATTTTCTATACTGGTATAATAGAGAGTGTTGTAATACTAGATATATAATTTATACTTTTTATATATATTTCAAAGCCTGTATTCTTTCATTTATGATAGCTATATAAATATATCTCTATTACATTTATTCTCCTCTAACAGGGTCCTAAGCCAAAGTCATTTCCTATGTCTTGAACATTAAAATTATTAAAATTTATTTTCATTAAAATATTTGAAATTCCCTAAAATAGAATCAAAGATATTATTGACATTAGCAAGTAGTTTGTTAAATAATTTTAAAATATCTAATCACCTTCAAAATGAAAAAAAAACCCCTCTGTTTATTTGAAAATTTGATTTCATCTAGTTTCATAAAGTATAATTGGAGAGCAACATAAATTGTTTGTAATCTTATGTGCCCTATTATTAAAAAATAAAAGTAGTAATTATTCATTTTAGAAAATGCCACAGTAAGTATATAGAAACAGAAGCATGAGATAAAACCATAATACCATTACTCAGAGCTAAGCATTCAAAGATGTTGATGTGGGTCCCTTATATATACTTTTTTTTGTCATATAATTGTGACCGTTTCCATTTTTATACCATATCAAATCCTTTGCTTTCCAGTCTATACTGTATAATACTATATGAATTTAAGACTCTAAAACACCTTTATATATGTGTAGTTTCACATATATAATCATATTTATGATATATATTACTTTAAAATTTTGCTATTTTGAACATTTAGTTTTATTCAGTGTTTCTCTGTTCTAGATAAAGATACTTTAAATATTTTTGCTCATTGAACTTTGTCTGAATTTGATATCACTTTCTTATTTTTGTTTTTGAGAAATTTTCTTACTGCCTGAAGGGCATGAGAGTGTTGAAGTTATTCAAATTCCTTATTTGGAAGTTAATTTAAAGCAGGATAGACATCCTGTTTTTCCATAAATAGTAGAATCTTATGTCATTGAATTTCTGATTAAGAGAGTGAAAACATTTTAAAGTTTTTATTTTTATTTTACCACACACACATTATAAAATGGAGAAAGCAATATTTTCATGTCTTTCCGGAACAAAATCTAGGTAACAATGCTGAGATATGTAGGTGCTGACATCATAACCTCTCGAGTGTTAGCAGAGAAGGCCGAAAGTCTTCCCCACCTGGGCCATGTTGGTTTTAGATATTCCCTGACACTAGCATTTTTATCTTAGTGCCTTTCCTCTCTCCTCTCTCCACACGTGCTCCTTGGATTCCTCCCCCTTCACCGCTGTCACATTGGCTTTTAAACATCAGTAAGGCATTTTTTAAAGATTAACTTCAAAATGGTATGATTATTTACAGGATATTTTTGGTTATCTATTTATAAGATCTCTATGAGGATTAAAGTATATCAGCCACATTAAGCATTTGACAATGTCTAGCACATAAATAATGCTCAATAAAACATGGATTTTTTGTTATTAATATATTGGAAGTGCAATGATATAACTCTAATAAACAAGCAATGTCTATAGTAAATTTACAATACTTATTAAAAGTACACTGGCTGGGGTGTAGGGAGGAAAATTTCTAAAATTTAGGAAACTTCCTCAGGGAGAAGTGCTACTATTTGAAGACATGGCTATCTAGATACGTGGAAAAATTTTGGAGAAATTTTCTGCAGTATGCATCTCTAAAACATGTTAGAGGTTATGATGAAATTGTTTATTACTTTGAAAGAAACAATTAAGTAGATTTCTTAATTGTAAAAATTAGCTAAGGTAAAAATTCTTAGCTTTATTTAAAATACAAAACTGATTTAAAATGTACTTGTATTTTAATGCCACATGTATTTTTAAGTATTTCAAAGTAATCTATTTTAAAAATAAAATGTCTTGCTTATTTGAGGAAAGATTATTGACCAGCCAATATAGGACAGGCTTGATGGGATAATCCATGGTCTGTTGAAAATATTGCTGTCTCCTCAGCTCTAAAAAGAGAACAATGGATATCAAGTGTTTAAGAAAACCTTATTCTCTGTTGTGAAATTAGTAATATTTATATGATCATACATTGGCATAAATATATATAAATATTTAATATATATTATATAATTATTAGTTCACAATACTTCTGTATTAATCATTTTATAAAAGATACTTAATTATCAACAGATACTTTTTAACCCTAATCATAAGCAAATTATTACCAGCATCATATAATATATACAGTATTCATATTATACTTTAACCTTTAATGGAAATGGAAATGGAAGTAAATTGATTTAAAGTATCAATATTTTGAATAAAATTAACTACTACCAATTCAAAGGTAATGAAAAGAAATATTTTGTATATTTCAACAGGTATATTTTAAAAATATTCTTCTAACATAATTAATTTGTACTTTGCTAATACATATTATTATAACCAGATCAGGCTGTTCTCTCCTGGTAATGCTTCCCAGAATTATGCTTTTTATAATCAGGAAAATTGAGTGTACTCTCTAAAGATCTCTGCATAATTATCTTCCTTCAAAACAAGCCTGAAATTTTGAATGTTGAGAATTCAAAGCACAACCTATCATTTATAGATTCTTGGACTGATGGATGAGGCTGACTTTTTTTTGTCTTTGTTAAGGACATGATCTCTCTTTCTCTTTCAACTTTATGTTTTAGAACAGAGTGGTGCTTTTGTTAAAATTGATGAACCTACACTATCCTATCATTGTTACCCAAAGTCTGTGGTTTACCTTAGGGTTCATTCTTGTAATTCTATGGGTTTGGACAAATGTGTAATGACATGTTTCCATCCTTATAGCATCATGCAGACTATTTTCATAGCTCTCTCTATTTTAATATATGTGAGTTTGTTGTCACAAGTATAGATTAAGGTAAATATCATTTTGTTTTTATTTATTTTAAAAACATGTCCCCTCTGATCACAGTGATTCTATCCTTCATATTGCCCTAGTTGTGTTCCTGGAATCATTTGTCCACTCTCCTTTTCCTCCTTCCCCTTGCAAAATGGCAATAAAAGTTAATGTACTTGTCTCTTGTACTTTCTAGAAGATGTAACCTTCACCTTTGTCATTAAATGTCTGAGGAGAAGTAAGTGGGTTTTATATGAAAATGTAATGAGAAAGATGTAGTTGGTGTTTAGCTTCTGACATTCAAAAATAAGATTATGGATTTGGTTCCTAGCTTTACACTAAGGTGATTATCTTCAGGGAAAATTTTTCCCAGTTTCCTCATTTTTTTCATTTAATATTTGATCCTGGAAGATTCACGTCATAAAATTTGTCAAATACAAAAATAAAATATCCTTGTTTACCATTTAATGTGTCCCAGAGAGCTGGAGTTGCCAAGACAGAGGATATTACAGAGTAGAAATTTCTTTACTGGTATAGAATGGGATATTCAAAGCTGTGAAGAATATAAACAGAGAAAAAATAATTGGCCAGCCCGTCTCTTGTTTCAGATTTAGAGACAGGAGGAAAGGTTCAATAAGGTAGGTGGACAGGGGAAGGCAGTGACTCTCAGTCACATCAACATGGCACTTCTTTGTGGTCAGGTAACAAGAAATCTGAGCTTAGTTAGTGGGACATGGACAGACCAAGAACCAGATAGCAATAGGTCTAGAGAGGTTTCCAGAGGAGGTATAGTGAATCAGATTATTCTTCTAATATGTCAGTAGTTTCTGTCATAGAAGTATACATTCATGCCCTCTAATATGTAACAAAAGTATATAGATTATTCACCTCACCTCTATTGATTTTCACTTTGTCATATAATTTTTTGTGGCCAATGGGCTCCAATCAGAAGTGACAAATGCTAGTTCTGAGCCAAGGTCTTAAGAAGCATGGCCTATTTCCATTTGCCCCTCTTGCTCTTTGATTACCTATAATGAAGAGATTCTACTTAGGTAGTGACTCGTCAGTAAATACATACATACATACATACATACATAAAACATGTAAAAGACCTGAATCAAACCTGTAGCCTAAAGTGGAGCCACCCAAGTCAAACCTCAAACCTTTGAGCAAGAAAGTGAAGGTTTGCTTTTGTAGGACACAGAAATGTGGGGAAGAAGTTTGTTATGCAACATTATCACAGGGAACCTGGCTTATACAGGGCATTGCCAGAAGAAACTTGCTGTGGGATGGTTGCAAATTAGATCATTTAAGGTTAAATGAGAACATGCTTAGAGCACAAGCAGGAACCTAGATGTATGTTGACATCTATGTAGCTTAATTGTACAGGAACACTGCCTCTTCACAAAGGCACCAAGGTCAGATTAGGTTATGCCATCAGAGTCTTCTCTTCCAAGACCACTGGGCAAGCAGCACCCATATAAATTTAGAGATGGGCGGAGATGGTCACCCATTCACCTGAGGGCCTGACCCTTCTCTGCTTCCATTAGGTCTCAGGTATGTTTGCCACCTCTGAACTCATTTTACAAAGAAGAACATGGACTGAAGAGGCTGAGAAACTGAAAAATGTTCTTCAAGCTGATAAATACTCCTTAAATAGAAAATGCATATCATTAATTAGTTTAGGCTTTAAAAATTAGCCTTTTTATTTCTTGTTCGCTTGTTTATTTTTTCCTGATAATCACAAATTGAGGCATTAGGAAGAAGGCTAGAGTGATTTTCTAGACTAAGTAAAGATCTATTTCTCTATATCATCAAGTTGTAAGTTGAATTAAGGCTAGTTAAGATGGTTTGCAGTGGTTTCAAGAGAAGGTAAGATATAAGCAGAAGTATATAAGAGTGGGAAGAGCTAAAGTTTGGTGAAAGATGATTGGGGTGCATCTCAATTTTTATTCTGTTTTATCTGCATTTGGTGCTTTGGTGCACCCTGTGGTTGTTTGTGAAGAAGGAAAATCACTCAAAGCCTAAGAGTTTAGTTTTATAATACAAGGGAAAACAATATCGTAACTTAAATTCCTTCATCTGTATTGGGGAAATTTTTTATTTTTGTGCTTATCTTGTAAGAGTGTAGAGCTAAGTAAGATCATGCAGTTGGGTATAATTTTGCTTTAATTTAAGGTTCCTGCATGTTTTTAATAACACCTTTCTAAATAAGCTATTCCCATGAATTTTGAAAGGCAAAGAAGAAACAAGCATTGTAACCTTATTAATTTTCTAAGAAATCACTACCAGTGGAATCTGTTGTACTTGGAGTATACTGTTCTTGCTAACTAAATCTCTAATAATTCAGCTGCCACCATTCCAATTATTTCTGTTTACTTTAGCTGAATCACAGAGGATATTGATATGCTTTCAAAATTCATAATATATGCACACTGATAAAAAGAAACAGGTATTTTAAAATTGTGTGTTTTGCATGTTTTTATAAAAGTCAACCATACCTATTTATGAGTTGGATGGGGTTGCAGATGTATTCTATAATTTTGGTACTTGCAAATTTATTGACCATTAGTCTGTCATGTTATATTTTGAAATATCATATGATCTTAATTTATTACAAGCACTTAGGGTAGGCAATGAAGTTTTTCTCTTCCTATAAAGTATAAAACCAAAGCATAAGTAAGTAATTTATTTATTTCAAGAGTATTGATTTCCAGTCCATCTTTGCTAACTTTATAAAAGTCACAATGGAACCCTGGCTGATGTGATTCAACTAGTTGGAGGGGCCTCTACAGGAGGCAGCCAATCGATGTTTCTCACATCAGTGTTTCTCTCCCTCCCTCCCTCCTTCCCCTTTTTTCTCTCTAAAAAGCAAATGAAGAATGTCCTTAGGTGAGGATAAAAGCAAACAAACAAAAAGTCAAAATGGAGATTCAGTTGTTTTTATTAAAACTAATAAAACTTAAAGTATATTCTTTCTTTAAGGTGTTTAGATTTTACCTCTTTATGTGCTTTTCACAGTTCGGTGAACTATTTCTCTTTACATAATAGTGACAACAGCAGCCTGAGCAGATTAGACACACAAGAAATTCTTCTATGGGAAGATGCCACAGAGGTTTGAAGATTCTAGATTCTGTGCACAGGTTTTTAGTAAAACATTTTTACTACTTCTGTATTTTGAAAGCATAATGGATAAATATCCTTGATACCGCATATATCCATTGATGTTATAATACTACTAGATATGATGCTGCAGTGATTTACAGTATCCCTGTGGATGAACTCTGAAAGGTAAGGCTACAATTAGTCTGAGTTCTTCAATAAACATATTAAATTGCAAGGCTTGAAAATATCAGTGTATATTCTGGCTTGAACAGAAAACAACAAATACAATTTCTTATCAAGACATCATTTTATTATTTAGAATTTTATTTAACAAAGAATCATTTAAAAATTTCCTGGAACACACAGATTTTCTATTCTTTGTTTTTTGTAAAAACATTTTATTTAGATGTTTCCTTGAAAATAACATATTAAAACACATCTTTTAAAATACAAAATCACCACTGCAAAGAGGTAGCATTAAAGTAAGACCAATAATATAAATTTCAGGTAGCTCTTTCCGAATTCAGTTTTCTTTGGAAATCCACATGTACTGTAATTCTCTGAGATCAGTTTCTGATTTATTATATCAGCACCGTATTGTAAAACTAGCAATTTCTCTTTAAAAATTGCTCTCCAGACTGTGGTCACTAAGGATTTATTCATTTTTGTTTGGTAGTTTCATCTTTCAGGCTTGGTTTCCCCATAAAGAAACACAGTACTTGCACCCCCCTATCCCCACCGCCCTGCAAAAACCCAGGGAAATACTCCTCAGAGGGAGCGCCACTGCAGGTGCTAAATGCAGGTAGTACTCATGGATTGATGTTAATTTTTATCCAGTGGATTATTAGATAATATTGAAAATGTTTGCCATATAGAGGCATCTTTAATTTGCTACCAAATCAAAGTAAATAATGGAGAATATTCATAAATTATTTTAGGTTTCATCAATTATTTACAGAGTTGAATAAAATTCCTTTTTATTAACCTATAACAGGCTTGCATGAGTTAGCTAACATAAAGTAACTTCATCACTTACGACTACTACTAAATATTCAAAACAAGTTCATGTTGTCTTACAGCTTTTATACACCTAGGTAAAGTGAAAATACCATGTGGATACTGAAATGTTCAAAACCAACAAAAATAAGCCATGTAACTTTGAAATAGATCAAACAACTAGTAAGATTAAACTAATATATCAAAACTTGAACTTGTGTATTTTAGAGTCAGGCTCTAGATTTTAGTATAATTTGGTTTCCTTTGCGTTCTCTTAAATCATTGCTGACTTTCAGTAATATTGTGCTTTATGCCCATTTCTATGATATAATGTTTCGCTCTTTAGAGTCTTCCAGAAGTAAATACTTTTCAAATACTTTGGAAATATGTAAAGGCAAGTTACATAGGTAAAAGCAAGTAAGTGCATAGACACACACACTCACAGTAAAGGTAACTTCCGAAATTCTGCCAAATGCCATAGGTTTGTTCATGGAAGAAAACTTGCGGGTCATTGAGAGTGACTTGAAGTCTAGATGCCATTCCTCTGACTATTCTTTGGTCTATTTGTACCATCATTAGTTTACATATTTCCTTTACATGTAAAATGGGACATCTTAAATGTTATTTTGTACTGTTTCTCTCATACATCTTATGAAACACTTAAAAAGCTGCATTATTAATGTCTACATCTTTGAATCTTTCCTCTATTGCACATTCTGATAGAGGCATTCTCATTATTGTATGTGAATTTAGGAAGTTTAGCTGCTGTAAGATTTAGTGTTTGTGTGTGCAGTCACACAGGTGCACAGACAGAACTTCCTGTGAACTGTAACATTGTGAAGGTGAAATTTGTTTAGAAATCTCACACATAGATTGTTGATCAGATTGTAGAGATATCTGAAGCAGAAAAGATGTTAGCTCAGTATAATGAATATGTCTGCCAGCCATTTTTGTAATGACTTGCTGCAGTTTTTATTGTCTGACAAACCGTATGCTGTGCTGTACTGTGAGCTTTCTTGTTCGACATAATAAAAAATGATGCAACGTATCCCTAAAAGTATAGCTGGATGAAAAGAAAGCAAAAGAGAGCTTATGCCAATACTTTGGTTGGATATTCTGTTGAAATTATTTTGCATGTGATAAATACACAATCACCATATTTATAATGCATTGTTCATGGTCTGTAGTGGAGACAGTATTCAGATACAGAGCTTTGAAGTCCATGCATATACCTAAAATTCCTTTATACATATTAAGTAGAGCACAAGGTATATCTGAACTTTTGGAAATGAAAATATTTACCTGTACTTAGAAAGCCATGAAATAAGTTACTTTTTGTTTGTTAACATTATTATACTGCATGTGACATAGTTTTTTTTTTTTTAATTTGCTCATCAGGGAAATAATATTTCTGAAAAGAAAAGATTCCAGTTAGTTCCAAATTAAGTACATCAATATTACTTTAAATATTTAAAATTAATATGAATGGTCATTTTCAATTTAGCATTTCCATATATAGAAACTGATCTATGCTTAGTTTTAATAAGACTGTATTAATATAAGGTCTATAAAGTACACTGGCAGGAGTCTTGTACAATAGAGCTGCATGGTATGTATATTCACTTTGGTGATAAATGCTTCATTCCTTCTTTAGAGGATTATTAAAAGCATTCTCTGGAGGAATAAAATGGTGGAAGTCACACATTTAATAGCTCAGGTACAAAGAGTCAGATTGTGCCAGTTGGCAAAAGTTAGCAGGAAGCTGTCACAATAAATGGCAGCAGCTGCTCATAGTTCTAAAGAGTATGTCCCAGTCAGAACTGAAAACTGATGGCATCTACATTAATACTACCTTAATGGCCCATCTGCTGCTCCATAGGGTCCCTCGCTGCTGTATGGAGTCATAGGCATTTGACAGGCAGTCTCTGTATGCCAGGCGCACATTGTGCCAAATGTTTTAGGCTGCTTCATCTCGTTCTGATCTGTCAAATTCTCCCTACTCATTTATCAGGCAAGGAGTTATGAGGGTTTTTCTTTTCTACACATCATTTGCTTTCAGCACTGGGGCAGCTAAGAATTTGGAAGGCAAAATATTTTGGTTATTATTTTTTTCTAATTGACAATGCAAGGCAAAGTTGTCTGATATACTCTGTTGTAGTGGGTAGGTTAACAGAGCTCTGTGACAAGCAAGTCCTGCAGAGAAATCAGTCTGGGGCATTTTAAAATGTAATGCTGCATAAATATGTCTCTGTGATTGTATTAGAAAGACTACAGTAGTATATATATATAATTCTTTAAAGGCTTAGTAATAGGGCAAATATTGTGAGAGACTGCTTTTAGGTTCTTGAGATATAAAAACACTAAAATTTATACATGTTAAAACACTTTGACAGGAAATGTAAGGTTAACATTTTTTATCATAATTGAATGAAGATTTTATTTTATTTTTTAAAATTGTCGTTCAGGTACAGTTGTGTCCATTTTCATCCCACCATGACCCCCACCCCACCCATCCCCACCTCCCACCCTTGAAGTCAAAGGGGTAGCCCTTTGACTTTGTCCATGTGTCCTTCATACATGTTCCTTGATGGCCCTTCCCCTGTTATCCCCTATTATCCCTCTCCACCCTCCCGTCTGGTAACTGTCTGTTCTTTCTTTCAATGTCTCTGGTTGTATTTTGCTTGTGTGTTTTGTTGATTAGGTACCACTTACAGGTGAGATCATATGGATGGAACTGGAACCAGTAAGGTTAACAAAAACATCTCTTACATTTATTTCTAAAGTGAATCTTACACAGTAGAGTCAAACAGCTATAAACAAGTATGTATTTTGTAGCAGTTGATTAAATTGTGAAGAAATAATATTGTTCAATGTTGAGGATGAAATATTATTTATTTTGAATATACTAAAGATTAGGGAAAAGCAATCCGTATATCATTAATAACTAATGGCAAGTATATAATAAAATTTATAATACTTATATCAAAACTTGGAAAACATTCTTTTTGATAACAATCTCTACAAAATGGAATAAAGCATTACTCTTGAGTTAAAAGATTATTGACTTTCTCATTTTGGGAACCAATCACACAATGGCTGCCACAGATGTACATTTGAGACATACCACCTTTCTGATGAGGGCAGTTGACAGATAACACCCTGTTTCTAGTAGGGTCTCCCTAGCTCGCCTGCTACTTCACTTGTTTCCAAAATATAATTGCTTCATATTTGCCAGAGTCCTGCAGTCAATACAATGCATTATATGGTTTGTGTGTGTGCATGTGTGATTATTGTCTCACTCTTTTTTCTTGAGGTTTCTGTTTTTAATTTCTAGAATTACTAGTTTTTTAAGTCTTGTTTGATTTTTTAGGAATTTGGGACAAACCCGAGAAGCAAATACACAAAATAACACTACTAAGTAGGCATAAATAAGCCAGATGTGTTAGATGGCATGATGTTCAAACAGGAGTATGTAGTGGAATGGTTACATTATTCCAAGTTTCAGCATGCTTTCTACCACAATCAGTAACAACAATGACGTTAATGATAATTTTAAAGGCCACTATTAAAATATGTTCCTATGTTTTCTTAAGAACCTAATGAACTTGCCTTGAACAACAGATCATGTGGTAGTGATGGAGTTTAATTCAAGTGTGTGTGGATGTGTGTGAGTGCATGTGATATAGAGGAATGAGGAAAGGTTTTGGTGGATTCACACATTTAATTGTTAATGTTTTCTTAATTTTTGTGAGTAGCTGCTATTTCAATATACATGTTTAAAGATAACACAACAGTCAACAAACAAGTTTAGTATGTTGTTTTTAGACACGATTAAGGTTTCTTAATTAATCTCCATCTTCAAATAGATCCAACATTACAGTGACTGTTAACCAAACTGCCAGTAGAATTAAAATCTCAATTAAGTATTAAAACTGATTGATAATTAAAGTAATTCATTAGCATATTCTAGGCATATTGTCTGGACAAGTACACAGAACAGAAATTTTTGTAAAAAATGGTCAGATACAGCCCTGTTTTCTCCTTAAACCCTCTTGCATCAGTGCCCTTCATTGGCATTTGCAAACCTTCTGGGACAAAAAGAAATGCAAATTTTAGTACTTAGAATATGCTAGTGACTGCATAGAAATGGTAGACAACTGCATTCAATCTTTACAATTCTGCAAAGAAAGTATTACTCCTTGTTAGATACAGAAACTGAGCCTTTGGAACAGCAGATGACTTACTCAGGGACACAAATGGTATTGAGCTGAATTTGAACCATGTCTGTGAGAAGTTAAGGTTACACTATACCATTATTTGCAATTAATTATGTTTTAGGAAAGGTAAAATATCCTGTACACTGGAACAGATAAAGGGTGCTCCTGGTCAAGGCCTCTACTTGAGAGGGGAATGTTAGTTCCTGCACATCATCTTGGGGACAACAGAGCTTATTGTGACCTGCCATCTCTGACATTTGTAGCTTCCTGAGAAATGGCTTGGTGGATGAGAATGGCTATAGATCCTTGGGGTTTAGGACACATTGCTGTAGGACCATCCTTGATGGAATCTAATACAAAAAGATGGAGGGTGCTGCTTCTCACTCTGAGGTGAGTAGCCCTGATGATGAATTTATAGTGCAAATAACATCCAGTTGGTTTCAGCAATTGCTTGTGAATTGCCAGTGCAGTATCTGGTCCACAGAAATACCTCTCACTTCCAGCTTCTCTTACTGGAAACAACAGTGTCCAACAAACAGCTTGATTTGTGATGCCAGGTTAGGAGGCAAAGAAATTGGAAAATTAAAAAACTCAGGAAAGAGAAGTCTACCAGCAAGGCAAAGAAATGAAAGTACTACAGTATTAATGTGAATTGTTTCCATTAATACACAGAAGCATGTGAACCTGGAGATGATAGGATTCATATTTTTGGTCCCTGTTGTCAGAGGTTATTCTTCTGCAGATACTCAACAATTTTAGAAGTCTGGAGGTATGGAAGACAGACCTCCTGTTTCACATGGCCATGACCAGCGTGTAGGACGGAATCCAGAGAAGTGGGTAGTCTTTTACTAGTATTGGGAATAGAAGGGTTTTTCTCCAGAATTTTATCTAAAGCTTTGGGTACATGCATTATTTTCCCAGAGAAATATATTAAAAGAGCAAAGAAATGAAAAATAACAGGGAAGCAAGGGACAGGAGCTAAAAAAAAATTTTTTTTCTCTCAGTTGTTTATAGCTCTCATTTAATGTGGGCATTTTCTACATAGGTTTGAAAGAAGTTATCTCCCACTTGGGAGTTTTTCTTTTTTCTTTTTTTAACATTTAATTACTACAAAATCTATATCCCAGTGATTTTCGACTGGTGTGCCAAGCCACATTGGTGTGCCACAAGAATTTTTCAAACATGCAATACCTGACTATGTAGCCAGAGGCACTGACCTCTTTTCCCTTAAGATTGTCAAATAAAAAAAAGACAATAAACAATACAATAGCTTTCTGGTATGAATGAATCAAAATTATACCTATTTTTTTATCAGATTGGCAAGAAAATATATTTTTGTATGCTGCAGAATTTTAGTAATTATGTGTGCCATGAGATGAAAAACATTGAAAATTGCTGCTATCTTCATATAGAATCTTTTTACAGCCCATTGTGGAGTCCATGAGCTCATATTATATGATACAATGTATTTTTGTACAGAAAAATAAAGATGACAGCAAAATAATAGCTTACTCTTCCTAGCTAGACATGTTGACAAGATCCTATTTGAACAGGTTTGGCTGAAATAAAGAATTTTGTGGGGAATACTGAATTTTTCCTTAAAAAATCCTTAAAATAAAAGAATAAATATATAAGAGAAGTAACAGAAAAATATATTGAATGAAAGTGCCTTCAGATTTATTTCTGAAGAAAACTGTGAGGGAGGCCCAGTTGTTCTCATGTGCTAGTCTAGTACTTCTGCTGGATCTGCATTAGGACTGACCTCATCTAGGGCCCTAAACATGGCAGAGTATATTTTGTGAATGTGGCTAAATTTTGCAAGTGTCTGTTTCTTTTTTTGTTTAGGAATGTGTGTGTATGTGCATTTCTTTATATTTGGTGGTAATAAGTCATAAAAGTTTTAACTGGAAAAACTCATTGTAATTGTGCATTAGCCAATTCTTTATCTCTTCTAGGTAGTTTACTGCTATAGTAGCTAAAATCAATTTAACTTTTATAAATATTAGTCAATAAATATGTAATTGGGGTACACAGGAATTCTTGGGGTGGAAGGGATACTCTTAGTAACAAATTGATATTGTCTTCTCAGGCACTTTTCTATTGTTCTTGTTAACTGAAATCTTTAATCTTTTCATTTCATTTTTATTTTTTCCTTTTTATTGAATTTATTGGTGTGACACTGGTTAAAAAAGTTATACAAGTTTCAGGTGCACAATTCCACAACACATTATCTGTACACTGTACTGTGTGTTCACTTCCCCAAGTCCCCCTCCATCACTATTTATCTCTATGGAGATAGTACATACCATCCTTCACCTCCAAGCACAAACCCCCTCCCTCTGTCAATCACCACACTGTTCATGTCCATGAGATTTTTTCTCTCTCTTTTTTTCCTTTTTTCCTCAATCCTTCTACCTGATTTGTCTTCATAGTGTCTTGGTTTCTCAAAGGATCTTAGAACCTGCTCAACTACAATGGGTAAATCTTGACTTGTCTAAACCATTAAAAGTGATCTCATTCTTCTTACTAAGTGACTGATTTAGAGATTGGAATCTGACACAGTTCTAATCTCTTAAGTTATTAGTTACTGTACCAAGGATGGTTCAGCAGAAAGTTGAAAAGAACTGTAGCATTGCTCTTACTGAACAGTGAAAGAACAGTAGGAAAAAAAAAACCCTGAAGAATTTCTGTGTGATATGACAAACCACGTACTATTTAAGCAATTTTTGAATTGAGCACTTAATTGCTAACAACTGAAATTATTCTAGCTGGTGTAGTCTTTTTACATAGGACCTTATGACAAAATATATTGTAGTAAGTTAATTTGAGTATCCAAATCTAGTCAGAGAAAGGTTTATGTAAGAGTTGAAGATGGAAAGGCAAGTTGGAATTGGACTACAAGGTTCTTAAATTTTAATTTTCAGCAATTGCCCTGCATCATGTAGACAAATGGAAAATAGTGGCTTGGTGACATTGATCTTGATGTCAGGGCAATACATATAATCTGTTGGAAGAGAAAGAGACCAAAAATAGTGAAATGAATTGTGAGTTCTAGTGTGAAGCCATTGAAGCCATGAGGGCTAGAATGGTGGTAATTAGGAAAAGGAAGGGTTCAGGTGAGACAAGTATGAAAAACCATGGATGGATTTAGTGACTAATTAAATACAAAGGATTAAAACATGAATGAGACAATGATTACTCGGAGCATTTCAGTCTGAGTACATAAACGAATGGACCCATTAATTGAAATCAGGTCAATTAGGAAATATAGTTAATTTGAAGAAATCAAAACTAAATTGACTTTAAGAGGAAAGTGGGGTATTCAATAGAAAATATCTATGAAGCTGCTGAAAATTCAGAACTGTCTCTTAAAATGAGAATTTCATACTGATTTGAGCTATATTTTTTTAATACAAAACCTACTTTTTAAATATATAAGCTACACCATTCTTTCTACAGGTAGTGTAAATGGTAGTAGGAATTCACATTACATTAGCAGTAGTAGACAGATAAAACTCCTACATCTTAAATTTGAGTTCCCATTTATTATATAGTAGCTAATTTGAGCTTAAATAGATGATAATAGAGATTGAACTCTTAAAATAGAGACTGATTATTATGTCATTACAATGTGACTTAAAAAAAGTATGCCTAGACAGGGTAGCAATGGAGAAAGATATATTAGAAACAAAGGTTTCCTGTGTATGTATGTGTAATTATTGTGACTTAGACACATGAGGGAGAAAAAACAGCCATTTTATTAGCTCTGGTAAATTGAATAACCAATTTTTCATATATCTTCCCTCTGAGTATCTGAAAGTTTCTCTTAAATATTTCTTTTCCTGTAAATTAAAAAGCAACCTAAAAACATTGTAACTTTTTAAAAGTACTTATTTCTAGTATGCTTGGACTAGGTGGTGAGAGCCAGGGTTTGGGTATTCCTGTTCCATAATTAATTAATTTATTTAAATATCCCTTTGTTTGTGTAAAGGTACCTTCTTATTGGGATCCCTGAGCCTTGGTTTTTCATTTGGTATCATTAGGGTCTGGATCAATGCTTGGAAACTTTTAGGTGCTCAACGTTATTGCTGAATAAATAGCTTAAGAAATTTCTGAATTTCTATATCTCTGAATGTTTATAATATACATATTTGTAAAGCTTTGTCAACTGATGCTCATTAGCAATTCAATACCAAGAGGAACCCCTAATTTTGGGTTTGGTGAAGAAGGAAACTTTATTTACTGCAGAACAGCTGATACAGTATGGCTATGAAAATAGCATATCTGGGAGGCAGCCCTGGGTTGAGGTGGTCCTGGGGTGAGGACCCACTTCATCCATGCAGTTCTACTCTGCTCTGATTTGGTCTTGTCTGCTCTGCTCCAGGGAGATGTATTGTGTTTCTTAATGAAATTAAGAATAAATTGACAGTAACTAGAGGGGAGGTAGGAGGAGATAAGAGGGGGGAAGGGGAAGGGTTGTCAAGGAACATGTATAAAGGACACATGGACAAAGCCAAAAGGAGATAGGATAGAGGGTAGGAGGTGGGGATGGCTGGGGTGAGAGGGAGTGGTGGAGGGAAAATGGAGACAAATGTGCTTGAACAACAATTAAAAAAAAGAAAGAAAAATTCAGTCTTCAGTCTTTGTTGGAAAAGGAAAACGTGCTTTCAGAGCCTAAGGGGAGCTGACTTACACAGACAGAAGTACCTGCCCCTAGTCCCTGATTGGTCCCTTCTTATGCAAATGAGGACTCAAAATCCTCAAAGTTTGATTGGTTCAAAAAGCACTGTCCTGATTAGTCAGAATGGAGCTGCTCTGACTGTTCAGTGTAGATGTCCATGGAATGTAGGTGTGCAGCTCTAGTTGGACAGGGAAGCCTCAGTCCTATTGGTTAAAACACAATTCCATGAACTCTTTTCTAAGGGCTGGCTCAGATGACAGAAACACAGTGTAGGAAGGCAGTTCAGTGCAGATGGCAGGCAACTGAATGCAGACTTCTCCCTAAAGTACAGTTTGTGTGAGAAGCCCCTGTTTAGAAATATCTGCTAGTCTCTGGCCTTCCCTTCCCTTCCCTTCCCTTCCCTTCCCTTCCCTTCCCTTCCCTTCCCTTCCCTTCCCTTCCCTTCCCTTTCCTTCTTTTCTTTTTTTCTTTCTGGTCTTTCCTTTCTTTTCCTTTCCTTTCATTTTCCTTTTCTTTCATCTTCCCTTTCCCTTTCCCCTTCCCCTTCCCCTTCCCCTTCCCCTTCCCTTCCCTTCCCTTCCCTTCCCTTCCCTTCCCTTCCCTTCCCTTCCCTTCCCTTCCCTTCCCTTCCCTTCCCTTCCCTTCCCTTCCCTTCCCTTATGTTTAAACCCAGTTAAGCTACCAGGAGCCCTTCTTAGTAGCTATCTTCTTTTCCAAGGTTCACAGATTTCACATATATGCATGTCTCCATATGTATATGACTAATTCTGAAAGTCTCTGTGGAGATAGTATATATATAACCTTCATTTTTCTAGTGTGAAAAATAAAGCCTTCAATGATTAAGAAAAACAATTATTTTGTATCACTATACTAGTGTGGTCCAATGGTGACTATAACTGAGATTTCTGTGCCGAGTAAATGTGCATTTGTTTGGGAGATGAGGAAATAAAATCACCTTGTAAGAAAAAATAATCATTGACTTTAAACTTGCATTCCCAACCTATTTTTGTTCAGAAATATTGTCGGTCTTTAACCAGTATCGAGAATATCAATGGATGTTTAGAGATTTTCTACTTCAAATTGTTGCTTCTTTAAAGGAAACCTAGTTCTTCTGGAATTCATTTAGGTTATCTTTCTTTATTTAACTCTATTTAGAGCTGAAAGTAATTGCAGTGATATTCATCTATTTCTGGCTGTGTGAGCTTGTTCAGATTTTTCATTTGTCTGGACACATTTGTACATTATCCTACATTTATATAAGCTTTATAAAGCACTTCATCCATTATTTTATTTTTACAACAACCCTCTGTGTTCCATAGGAAGCTGCTGTATGACTGTTTTGCAGTTAGAGAAAATGACACTAAAGAAGGTTAAGTGGTTTGTTCAGTATCACATGATTACTAGAAGAGCCATAGAGCAAAAACCTAGGTGTTTTGTTTTTATTTTTTCCTAATTTATTTTTACTGTATGTTTTCCATGATCATTTACCCCACTTATACCCTCCTCACCTCTAAAATCACCACACTGTTGCCCATGTCCATGAGTCCTTTTCCTTTTTGCTCGATCCTTCCAACCCCAACACTGCACCCCCTAGAGCTGTCAGCCTGCTCTCTATCTAGGAATCTGTCTCATTTTGCTTGTTTTAAATCTTAGTCTAGTTACCTACAAAGTTCAGAAAAATTATGGGATGATTTTAGTAATGTTTCACTCAGCAGCCACTTCCTGAAATATTCTTTGTAACACTTTACATATTTTATAGATATTTGACTGGCATAAGATAATATCATCACATCTGTAAATACATCATAAATTTTGGGTTAATTTTATGAAGGCTTTAAGTAAAATCATATTGAAAAATTTTTGTAGCCTTGTTCAAAATCTAAGATATCTAGCATTTTATCTGAAATTTTTGTATGAAGGATTTTAATTTTTTTGCAGGAAACATCCTATATCTCTAATATAAGAGTTTTTATTCAATGACACATGTTTATTACCTACTATTTATCAAACCTTAAGCCAGGAGCTGGGAGGTTAAGGGTGGATATAATTTATTAACATTTATGGTATTTTTTTTTTGCAATGGACAAATCAGCCAGCAATTACTACTTAATGTGAGTGCTATAAATACTGTTATTAGTATTAATAATAATAGCAGCTAACAACAAAAAGCAATTGCTATATGTCAGACTCTGTTCTAAGCATTGTGCATGTATTAACTCAGCTAATAATAGAACACAGGCTGCTGCTGTAATACAATGAGTAGATAGCTATCTTATTCCTTATTCCTTATTCAGAGAAGGCTTCTTGGAGAAGGTGGTGATTGAGCTGAGTCTTAAAGTACAAATAATGCCCAATCAAGCAAAGAAACACTGGAGAGATAGTCAAAATAAACATACATTAGCATTTGCAAATGCATGAATGCATAAGACAGTCTGTCTTATTCATTGAACTACAAATAATTTAGTATATTTAAAGCAATGGGTATGGGGAAGTTTGGTGGGAGGAAAGAATAGAAGGATTCAAGAATCAGATTATGAGGACCTTACATGTCATTGCCCATGAGGTTGGACTCTGCAGAATGTAAAAGGAAGATATTTAACAATTTTAGGAATGATATTAACATAATCAGAATATAGTAGTTTAAAATGAGAAATATGGTGAACATTTAGTGTGGTGAATCAGTTAGGCAGGAAAAATTTGGAGCCAGAGAGTTAAAAGACTATTGCAATTGTTGGGGCAGGAGGTGATATCCTGGGCTTTAAGCAGTGGGGCAGGCATAAAGACAATTGATAAAACCTGATAGATACAAATTTGTAAAATAGGCAGAAAATGGTATTCAATTTTGTGCTGAGTAAGTGTGATGGTTAATTTTGTGTGTTGACTTGTCTAGGCCATGATACCCAGATATTTGGTCAAAAAATATGCTAATTGTTTATGTGAAGGTATTTTTAAAGGTGAGATTAACATGTAAATCAATAGACCTTGAGTAAAGATTTACCCTCCATAATGTGGGTGAGTCCCATTCAACTAGTTGAAGGCCTTAATAGAAAAAAACACCAATCTCTCCAGAAGAGGGAATTCACCTGTCAGACTTTTGACTTGAATTGCAACTCTGTTCTGGGTATCCTCTGTGCCAGCCTGCTCTGCACAATTTGGACTTGCCACAATCACGTGAGTCAATCCTTAAAATAAGTTTCTCTCTATATTATGAGATTTGTCCAGAAAAAGTCCAACTGTTGTTAATATAATAACAGCTTGCACAACATCAATGTAACCTGGTAGCCAAGGAGAGTGGACTGGAATGTGCATGCGTGAAATGACAACTTTTCTGTACTAGTCAGTAGGGGCAGTAGATGCTGTTAAGTGAGTATGCGAACTGTGTGGCTGTCACATTCAAAATGCTTGAGCAAGTAGAGCAATGATTCTGCATCAAAGTTTGCCTTAAGCTTGAACATTCCTCCACAGAAACTATTCTGATGATTCAGGAGGCTTTTGGGGATGATGCAATGAGTGCAGCACAAAGCAAAGTGTGATACATACACTTCAAAGATGGTCGAGAATCCATTGAAAGTGATCCACATTGTGACAGGCCTGCAACAAGCAGAACACCTGAGAATGTGGAATGTATATGGGCTGCAATCAACAATGATCAGCCACTGACAGTGTGAGAACTAGAAGTTGATCTGGGGATTCCAAAAACTACTGGGTCCGAGATGTTGACACAGGATCTTGTCATGAAATATGTCATGGTAAAATTCGTTCCTCGGCTTCTGCTACCAGAGCAGAAAAACATAGTCCTGCAGTTGCTAATGACTTGATTCAAACTGCTACCAATAAGCCAGATTTCCTCAAGAAGGTCATGACCAGAGATGAATCATGGATCTACAGCTATGATCAGGAAAAGAAGTCCCAGTGGTCCCAAGGGAAGTTGACTGGTTCTCCACACTCAAGGAAGGTGTGGCAAAGTCCCAGCAAAATCAAGATCATGTTAACTGTGTTTTTTGATTGGAAAGGAGTTGTCCATCGCAAGTGCACTCCTCAAGGCCAAACAATTAATTAGGAGTACTACCTCAATGTTCTTCATTGGTTGAGAGATGAAATATGATGGTGATTGGCAGCTTCATTGCAACAATATGACTGCTCATGCATCACGTCACATGCAGAGTTTTGTGTAAAGCATCACATCACCCAGGTGACACAGGCCCCCACACAGCCAAGGTTTGGTGCCCTCAACTTCTGACTTTTCCCCAAACTAAAATCACCTTTGAAAGGGAAGAGATTTCAGACCATCACTGAGATTCAGGAAAATATGATGGGGCAGCTGCTGTTGACTGGGAGAATTGTGTGAGATCCCAAGATGCCTACTTTGAAGGGAACTGAAGCATCATTGTCCTATGTACAATGTTTCTTATGTCTTCAATAAATGTCTCTTTTTCATAACACATGGATGGATATTTTCTGGACAGACCTTGTATATATCCTTTTGGTTCTATTCTCTTAAGAACCCTGACAAATAAAGAAGGAGTATGAAAAAGGAAGAGGCAAGGATTATTATTGCATTGAGTGGTTAGTAGAACTGTAGAACCATTCTCAGACATTGGAAACACCATGAGATTACTTTTGAGGATATAAATAATTTAGTTTAAACATATTTAACATGAATTGTCTGGGGACCACATACAAATGGAGAGAATAAGTAGAGACCTTTATGAGGCTGAAAGTCAAGAAGGAAATCTGGGCTACGTGTTTTACTCTTAAGGAGGAGGCTTCTACAGGCAAAAACAAAAAACAAAAAACAAAAAACAAAAAAAAGCCATTCAGGAAAACAATATAGAAACATAAAGGATGAATAGAAGGCTGGTTTCCATGGACAAAGAGACTGACAAAAATCTTTTATTTGTTCATTTTAAAAATATATAATCTTTATTATATTTTTTCCATTAGCATTTAGTCCCCTGATATCCCCCTCCCCCCAGCAATCACCACCTTGTTAGAATTGGGGGGTGGGAGGGACAGAGCAGAATGGTTCACAGAAGTCAAGGGAAGAGATGACTTTTTAGAAGGATAAATCAAATGCTATTCAACTATATAATTTTGAAATTAGGAGGAAATAAGTGACCTTAGGAAGAAGAGTTTTCTAGAACCAAATAGTACTTAGTACCATATTTTGCAGGAAAGGAAATCACACTCATAGCAATCACACAACCATATTTGTAAAGAAATGAGAGAATATTTAATTTAGCAAATATATGTGCATTTAACATGTAGAATAACTCTGAGGCTGAGATAGTTCAGTAAGCCTGGATTCTTGAACTTGGATACCCAGTGCTCCATAATATAGTCATAATAATATGCTCGCTCCCAGAGACATAAAAACAAGGCAAGAACCCACATATAGCAACTGCAGAAAAAGGAAAGAAGAAGAGATAAGGAAAACAAAAAAAGGGAAAATCTTAGACAAAAACTTGTACTAGTTCATAAGAGTAGAAAAAATACAGAGGATAATAGACTGGGAGGGAGACTGGGTTTATGGTTGTCACCACCTGAAGAATAGGACAAATTATTCTGTAATGGTCAGTATTAGAGGAAATGTCCAAATATTTTTTAAAATTTAACAACATAAAAAATGTACCAATCAATTTTCTTTTAAAAATATATAAATCATTTATGTGGTTGAACAAATGTTCTTTTGTTTATTAATATTTAGAACACAAATTTGTGGGGGGCTCCACCCACAGGCCCCCCCCACCCCCAGCTGCCACGGATGAGAATAAGTCCACCAAGACATGATTTACTTGGGGAGGAAAGGTGGCCGATCTCTCAAAGGAGAAGGGCTAGGAGCTTGTTCCTCAATGGGCTTTTATTGGGTTCATTTACACAAGAATTCAGGTAAAGCTCATTAATTATTGCCAGGCAGTAAGGATCAAACAATAGATAACAAAGAAGTCTGAGGCCCTATTTTGAGTCTGGGTCAGATAGCTAAAGAGCTGTAAAACTTTGAGGAACAAACTTACTTCTTGCTTGGACCCTTATCATTTAATTGAGAGCATTCTAAACAAAGCAGGTTTCATAGGATTTTACATATTCTTTTTTAGGCCTGATCACCTGGGGAACCCGCCCTTTCCAACACAGGGCTGTACCACCTTCTGTCTGTTTCAGGCTTAGGTGGAGCAAGGGAAGTAAGACAGCCAAGAGATTAGGAGACTTCTAGCAGACAGAATGAGGACTGAGGCTTTGTCAAAGCCGAGGGGCGAGGGTCCATCACTCCCTTTTGCTGTAGCCCCCAAAGTCCTTCCTTGGGGGCCTCCCACATGATCGTGCCTGTCTTAGATCATTCCCCGCTTGGGGAATCTTACCCGTCATTGGCTAACTGACCAAGCACTGGGGGCCAGTTACGGATAAAGTAAAGAAGCAGAAGCAGTGCTCCTGCCAGGGAGATAAGCTTTTGTCTCCTTGCTGGCTTACAATCCAAGGTCACTCCTTCAGCCTTAGCCTTGGTGGGGGTTACAGCTTCTGAAACCAGGCAGGGTGGTTCCCAACACAAAGTGATAAATCAAAAAAGATCTAAAGAGTGTACAAATGTTAATATGCATGAACTGTATGAGATAAAATATCATCTGTCCTTAAGAATGTTCCATGTGCACTTCAGAAGTTAGTATCCTTTTGCTTTTCGGTGGAATCTTGATACATCTCTCTCTCTCTCTCTATCTCTCTCTCCATTTGGCTTAATGTGTCCCTTTAAAAAAATTTTTTTAATTGTTTTATTGTTGTCAAGTACAGTTGTCTCCATTTCCCCTCACCACTTCCTCTCTACCCCAGCCATCCCCACCTCCCTCCCCTGCTTCCACCCCACCTTGGTTTTATCCATGTGTCCTTTATAGTTGTTCCTAAAAACCCTTCCCCGCTTCCCCCCATTATCCCCTCCCACCTACCCTCTGGTTACTGTTAGATTGCTCTTGATTTCAATGTCTCTGGTTATAGTTTGCCTGCTTGTTTGTTTTGTTGATTAGGTTCCACTTACAGGTGAGATCATATGGTATTTGTCCCTCAATGCCTGGCTTATTTCACTTAGCATGATGCTCTCCAGTTCCATCCATGCTCATTCAAGGCTCATGTTTTCTTGCTGACTTTCTGTCTGTATGATCTATCCATTGATGTAAGTGTGGTGTAAAAGTTTCCTACTATTATTATGCTACTGTGAATTTCTACCTTTTGTTCTGTTAATAATTGCTTTATATATTTTGATGCTTCTAATTTGGGTGTGCATATATATATATATATATATGAAAATATTATGTTGTCTTGATGGATTTCCCCCTTTATATAATGTCCATATTGTTCTTTTGTTATCTTTTTCTGGCTTGAAGTCTATTTTGTCTTCTACAAGTATGGCTACACTCACTTTTTTGGATACCATTTGCTTGGGGTATCATCTTTCAGCTCTTCACTTTGAGCCTATGTTTGTCTTTCAAGTTATGTCTCCTGAAGGCAGAACAGTTGGGCCTTGTTTTTTAATTCATTCAGCTACTCTTAATTGAAAATTGCCCTTTAATTGATAAGATCAGTTCAGTTACATTTAGGGTGATTATTCATATATGAGGACTTAATACTGCCATTTTATCTCTTCTTTTCTGATTAAACTATATCACCATGGCTTCTTTTCCATTGTGTCTTTGCTACTTTAGTTCTGTG
The DNA here is from genome assembly GCF_004126475.2 of Phyllostomus discolor. Taxonomy (NCBI): domain Eukaryota; kingdom Metazoa; phylum Chordata; class Mammalia; order Chiroptera; family Phyllostomidae; genus Phyllostomus; species Phyllostomus discolor. The sequence goes on from NC_040905.2 coordinate 58,869,689, forward strand.
TTTTTCTATGAAGTTTTTGTTTTCTCTGTTTTGTTAGGTTCCATGTCTCTGCTCTAGATTTTTGTATGTGGTTAACATGTGATTTATATAAAAAGTCTCGTAGATAAAATTATCTTATTTTTTGTTCTGATATCTTATCTTCCTTTGCCCATGCAAGCTTTATCCTTTTCCTTTTCAAACTTTATGTTTTTCTTGCCACAAATTATCCCTTTTTTATGTTGTGTGTTGTTTACTAAATTGGAGTAGCCATAGTTGTTTTTCATGATTTTTTGCCCTTTTAACATCTGTGTTATAATTTAGTTGGTTAACACCCTATTCTGATAGAGAGTTGGGATTTTATGATTGTGCCTATCAATTTATTCAAAGTTTTGTGTACTTTTGACTTTTTATTTCAGGTAGAACTTCTTTTTAACATTTCTTGTAAGGCAGGTCTTGTGGTGTTGAAATCTCTCAGCCTCTGTTTGTCTGAAAAAGCCTTTATTCTTTATATCTGAAGAATAGCTTTGCTGGATATAGTATCCTTTTTATTTTTGTAATGGTTTTTGAGTGCTGTTATTCTTTTCTTTGTAGACTTTATTTATTTATTTTTAGAGAGAGGATAAGGGAGGGAGAAACAGAGGGACAGAAACATCAATGTGAGAGAGAAACATGGATTTTTTTTTTTTTCCTCATGGAGGGTGAACCTTCCACCCAGGCGTGTGCCCTGACTGGGAATTAAACCACTGAAGGTTTGTTTGCAGGACGGCACCCAACCAACTGAGCCATGTCAGTCAGATATAGTATTCTTGATAGCTAGATATATAGTATTCTTGACTGGCAGAAAAAAAATCTTTCTATTATTTGAAATATGTCATTACAATCTCTCCTGATAGAGTTTCTGCTGAGAAATCTGAAGATAACCTGATGAGGCTTTTTTGTAGGTTACTGTCTTTTTTTCCCTTGCTCCCTTAAGAATTATGTCTTTATCTCTGACTTTGGAAGTTTTAATATAATGTGTCTTGGAGAAGGTATTTTTGCATGGATAATTAGGTGTTCTATTAGCTTCTGGCATTGTATGTTCAGCTTCTTCCCCAGATTTGGAAAATTCTCATCTTTGTTTCTTTAAATAGGCTATCCTTTCTTCCTCTCTTCTCCTTCTTGGATACCCATTATATTTATGTTGCCTTTTCTAATAAAGTGTAGTTCTCATAGGTTTTTGTTTTTTGTTGTTTAAAAAAATATCTTAGTTGTCTTTCTTCTACCACCTAAATCGTTTCTATATTTCTATCTTTGAGCTTGCTAATTCTCTCTTTCATATGGTCTGCTCTATTTTCATTATTTTCTAATGCATTCTTAATTTCATTTAGAGGACTTCAGCTCCACTATTTCTATTTGGCTCTGTTTTAGAGTTTCAATATCTTTTGTAAAGTATTTCTTCTGTTTATTGAGTTTATTGCTGAGTTCATTGAACTGCCTTTCTGAGTTTTTTAAAAATTATGTTTCATTTCTTCATGACAGCTATTTTGAGTTGTTTGTTGTTGAGATCCCAAACTTCCATGACTTTGAGTTTTGTTTGTGATACTCTGTTATCATAATTATTCATGGTGCTTGATGGGTTGCTTCTGTCCTGGTGAATTTCAAGTGGTGAAACCTTTATTATTCACGTACAGCTGCGTTTAATTTTAAAAGTTCAATGAATAGGTAATTAGAAGCCATTTTTTGTTGTTGTTGCTGTTTTTCAGTAGGTGGCCCTATAGCATATGTTTTTGCTTTCTCATGCCTAAATGAACCAGCTATATTTAAGACGAAGCACTTCCACCTCACACCACTTCTGCCAGTGGTGTCCTGGGTGCCCTCTTTGTGATTGCTTGTGCCTCTGAAGTTGTGGGGGCTTTACTGCTCCTGGTGTCACTGTGCTCACCAACATTGCTGCGATAACTGGCATCATCAACTGAGTTACCAGCATAATGGGTGTCTTCACTGTGTCAGGAGTCATCTTGGATCTCAGGCACCATCATGGCTGGGGTATGGAATGGGAGTGAGGGGATGGTATGGGGCTGGGGTGGTGGGCACCTCTGCTACTTATGGGTTGATTAAGCTTTAAGGTATTTGCCACTGGAGTTGTGGGCACTGTGATTTTGCAGGGACTGGGGTAGTGAGCCCTATTGCCCTTAGTAGTCTGTTGTCACTGGTGGTGCTGCTGTCATTTCTGGGAGGCTCAAGTGTGTCCAGCACCTCAGCTGGCTACTGCTACCAGACTTTCTGGTGGAGCAGGCACTGCCATAGCCAGGGGAGGGAGCTGAATTTGCAGATTGCAGGCACTGATGCCACTGCTGTATTTCTTTTCCTTGGCCAGGGCATGGGGGTGGTGTGCACCTCTCCTTGCTGTTCTTCCCACCTCACTAAGGCTGGGGCTCAGCTGCCCAACAGAAAAATGGAGTCACTAACCACCATCCTGCCTTTCCTAAGTTTTGTCTCCTGTATAAATTTAAATCTATCCATCTCCAAATAGACAGATGTGTAGATCTCTCAGGCATTCTGGTGTGTTGAGCAGAGGAAACTTTGTTGAGTTATGGATATTAACTAATTGTATATTAAAGGGCGAGACAAAAGGAGTGTCTCAAGCTGCCATGACACCAATGTCACCAATACTATCTAACTTGAAATGTCATCATATGTTTGATTTTGTTTTTGTTTTAATGATCGATCAGTGAAAATTTCAGAGGAATGCATCAACAACAATCACCACCACCCTCCAACATACATTTCTTGATAATCTTTTCTGTATTTTCTTGTTTCTGTAAGTGAAAATAGATCTTGACTTTCAAATAAATTATTTTATCTTGGCTGGATGATAAAATTTACTGTCTCACTCAGATAAAAAGAACACTTTAGATGATTTCACCGCATAAATTTTCATATTGTTTTGTTTTAAGAATTATTTTGGCATGGATATCTAATGAGAAGTATTTTAGCATTATTTTTAAAGAAACTTTTAGAATGTATGAGGGATGAATGCACCGATTTCTTTCGTCTGTATTTTCCCACCTCCTGTTGTGTCATACAACCTCTGAATTTTTTGTTTGTAGCAACATATTAACAGCTGTCCTCCAAACCCAGTATGGTTTGTCTACATGATGTCCTGTGGTTGTGTGTATCGTTTCATTATACTTCTAGAGAATTAGTGTAAGGTCTCCAGTTTAAGAAAAGTATTAACACATATCTTAGATATTAACCTACTTATATGTACATATAATTGAATGAATTTGTAAACCCTTCTTTGCTACTCAGGTTGTTTTAAATTATTTACAATTTTTATTATTTCACTTTACTAAATAAATGACACTTATTGCTATATTTAAGGCTAATTTCCATTAGTAATTTTAATTTTATATCTGTTCCACCATCCTTAGACCTTTGCAAGTTGGTTGAATGGTTAGCTAAGGCAAGTCAGAAGAAAGTAAGGACAGAAAACATACAGGTGTTAATGTTATTTAAACTTTTAAAATTAATATTTTATTACATAGATGTTGTCCTATAAAATTAAATATTTAAGCCAAAATTCAAATTATTTTCTTATACATATCTAATTTTCCCCAAATTCTCATAGAGTTATTCCAATAATTTAGTCCTTTCAAGGAAACAAATTATTTCCTTCTTTGAAAGTCATTTAAATTATGTGTGTGTAATTTAAATTACAAGTTATAAAGATTTCTTTAGCCCTGGCTGGCATAGCTCAGTGGATTAACCATGGGCTGCAAACCAAAGCATCGCAGGTTCAATTCCTAGTCAGGGCACATGCCTGGGTTGCAGGCCATGACCCCCAGCAAGCACACATTGATGTTTCTCTCTCTCTCTCTCTTTCTCCCTCCCTTCTCTCTCTAAAAATAAATAAATAAATAAATAAATAAATAAATAACATCTTTAAAAAAAGATTTTTTAACCTTTATGTGAATAAAAATTTATTTGCAGATGTAGACAGTTTCTTCAATATATACCTGTATTTAGCATAAAGTACTTAAATTTAACAAAATTAAACTCTGAATTATTGTTTATTATAATTATACTTCAAATCCGTGCACAACACTTACTGATATACAAAAATTATAGGTTTCTAAGTTATGGAATTAGATAATTGATTGCAAAGAAGATGGAAAAATGAGTAGAAATAACTTATTTTACAGATAATTGTGAAGTATTTTTTCAAGTAGCATTTTCTTTAATATTGCTATATAATATGGTAGATTTAGTAATTTATTAGTTTTTATTGATAATGCTATTTTCAATACAAACGCTTCAGAAAATCACCATCATTGGAGGAAACAGACACTGAATTTTATTTCTAAATAGTTGTATGGGTACCCTAAGTAGTTTTATTTCCTAATACTTGTTATAAATTATAAAGTAAAATTTCTATTCTCAGGCCTATGCAGAAAACTTAGAACTTTTCTTTTAAAATAAGAATTCCCTGAGTTCTCAGATCACCAGATATTTCATTGCAAAGTTCTTTAATGGTTCTTAGTTTTCAAATTTCTATCAGTTTTCTCTCTTGGTATCTAAAGTTCATGCTACCTGAATTTTTTTCTCACTGAAATTCTGAATATCTGACTAACTACCTTCTTTTCCTTGAATGTATTTCATTGCTGTTGTTATCGTAAAACCAAATTTAATCTGCTTAATCTATTTATCTACCCATAAAAGTTTTTCAAAGATTCAGTTTTAAAAGCAGTCTTATTTTTCTTCTTTACTGAGTCATATTTTAAGCAAATTGCCTTTTATTCATGCCTTGAAGTTAATGTTCTTAGTTTGCTGCTTTACTTTTTTCTTAAAGGGAAAGAAATATTTCTCATTTTCTCAATTCCTGATTTCAATTAAGGCATTTTTGGGTGGGATTTGCAATACTGACTACTCCTCTCCATGTGCTTCAGGGGTTCACTGAAAAGCTGTAGCACCTAGGGAACGCCAATGTACACACTGCCACCTGGCTAATGATTTATACTGTTCCACAAGATTAATATTAGAGGAAATATTAACCTATTAAACTTTATTACTTTTCAAAACACAATTTTATACTTGAAAATTATTTTAAATGGATGTACCTTTTAGAAATTCTTTATGTTAATTAATCTTTCATAGTTTTTTTAAAAAGTGCTTTTAAATTTAAGCAAATACATGTTTAAAAATCCACACCTGAAGGAACAAATCTATGCTATTGTAATGCCTCTAGAGGGCAGTATTAAATTATTTGAGGCTATTACTTCGAGTTTTTTCATTGCAACCACTCAACATTTCAGGAAGTGACAGTGCAAATGGAAGAAGGTAGTATTCTTTTTATAATCTTATTCATGGATGCAAATGGCTGTGAAATCAAGTCCTCACACTTGAATCAACAAGTGTTATGGAGAGGGCATTTTTTAATTGAGCGTCTTATCTGCTCTCCAGAGAACAAACTTACTTTCTCCTATTAAGGTCTATGGACCGTATTGGCACACTCAAAATATGTGAAGCTTATAATGTGAAAATGAGCCCACTTGTTTTTTGAAAATCATTCTTTCTATGCAAGCTACTATAAGAACCATAGTTTTAGTCCAGTCCCACTATTCTCATGTGTGTGGTTTGAGCTATGGATTTATAAAGAACTGATTTAATTATTCTAATAACCATGCAAATTATATCAGATGCAAGTATAATTTTTATCTTAGAGGTTCTATATAGCGAATCTAGATATAGATATATAGATAATATTTCAAGTCATTTCTTAGTGTTCCTAAGAATGAAAAAAAACAAGTAAATATGAGATAGTGGAACCCTTACTAACTCCTGTCACTAAACTTCAGCCTTTTCATACATAAACCATACTCCATCCGTGAAACACAAGAGATATTCCTGAGACCATAGTGAATTATTTGGCCTGTTAAAGTGGAGAACTATATTTTACAGTTTTTCATTTTAGTTTCTTTTGTTTGTAGACACATCTTTTGGAAGTTATAAAGTCAAGTTGACTTTCCCTGAATAATTATGTCACACCCTGATGTGATGAAAGAAGACTTGAAGCCCCAGCTGCTTTTCTGTATTCAAATCTGGTTGAAAGCATGAAGGTTTATTCCTCTTGTTGATATAAAAGGTAGGATCAGCATGACTGCTTTACTCATTCCTTTGGCATTCTCTTTGGGAGTGTAAAGTGCACTTCTGTTATAGAATATGCTTCTAAACTGAATACAGATCTGAGGGGTGGTTTTGCATTTCTTCCAGCTGTTTTTGTAAAGAAAATATTAAACATGCCTTTCAAATTTGTAGAAGTCATGCTTAATTTAAAATTAAGTACATAAGGAAATGTAGATTTCAGTAAAAAAAACAAGATAACTTATATTGCACATGTTCTTTAGTAATCTGTATTTTCTGTATTTGTACAGTATCATGACTATTTTGTAAAACCTTATAGAATCTATGTGAGAGGTACAAAGTTTAATTCCTGTTTTAAAAATGGGAATGTGGAATTTTAGAGTCAGAATGTCTTTTGTAAGGTTACACATAGATCACCATGGGCATAAGCAAAAAAAAAGTTTTCTTATTTTTAAAACTGTTTTATTACAAAGGAATCCTTTTTATATACATCCTTCAAAAAAAGAAGAAACAAAGTCCTTTTGACTTGAACTTCCTGGAAAAATGAAGAGCCTCCCCAGAAAGGAGATCTCTAGCCTGTCCTCTAGTTCCACATACCCACTCTCTGCTGCTTTTATTGTTCAGCAAAACAGATGCCTTGGACTGGAGATGTTTTCTTGCATTTAAGTCTCAAACAATGATGTGTTGATAGTTTTGCCTCAGAGTAGTCTATACATCTACTGTGGACTTATGAGACGGATTGATAATGGAGGTCTGTCCAGAAAGTATCCAGCCATGTGCTATGAAAAATGGAGACATTTACTGAAGAAGATACAAGATACAAGAAACATAGTACATAGGACAATGATGCCTCAGTCCCCCTCAAAGTAGGTATTTTAGGACCTCACACAGTTCTCCCAATGTTTCTTCCACTGTTCAGACCACTCTGCAGAATCCTTTGTGGATGGCAGGTCACATCTATGTCTCGCCAATCATTCTTGTTATTTTAACAATGGCTGGACTTTTTCCAGACAGACCTTGTATTTTCTGTCTGTGCTTCCAATCGCCATAAAGAGCATAAAAATTCACAAAGTTTATCAAACTTGAAACTGCCAATTTCTTCATCAATAACTTCTGATTATTTTTGAAGTTCTAATTATTTCTGAATCCATATACTTTTCTCCTTTTTGAGTCTAGACCATTATCACCTCTTGTTTAGACTTCTCCAGTGTTTCTCATGAATTAACCAAAGTTATTAAAACAACCATTTGTTTACATAAAATTCTTAAATTACTTTCTATAGCTTTCAGGATAAAGTCCTTATCCTTAATGTGGCTTATAACACACTGGATTATCTGGACTTTGATTACTGATCCACAAGCTCCAATACAGGTTCCAGCATACTGACACCAATGTTGAAAATTATATTATTTATTTAGTAATATTTTATAGGTAAACAATTTTTCTCCATGATTTTTAATATGAGGAAAATTAATGACTCTGACTTGTAAAATCAAGTAGTCTCAATTTGTTAAACACACTTACTCCATTTTATATTTCTATACATTCCCTCAAACTCATCTCAATGTGGATCATGCACCTTGAGCACACACTCACTCACAGATACTTTCCTGAATAACTGTTACTCAAACATTAGGTTTTACCTTAGATATCACTTCTTATAGGATGCCTACCTTATAAAATATGTATCACGAGTCCTACCTATGTGCACTGACAGCATCCTGAATTTTCTTCATCACATTATCATATCATGATTTCCTGTTTGCATAGCAATAGTCCTCTAGACTCTATGCTCCATGACGGTAAGAGCTCTGTTTCTCTTTTCCATGTTTATGTCCCCAGTCTGGCACAGTGATTGAAATTATTAGGTAATCATTTAACATTAGCTAAGTAAATGAACATAACAAATATATCTTATAGCTCTAATCTTCATGGCTTTATTAAGAAAACTCATACTTCTGTTCATATTTTATATTAAATATTTTTATATTTTTAAATAATATAAAATGTATAGAAAAGTTGCCAGAAGAGTATGAATAATTTTTCCTAAACTGAGACTGAGTTGACAACTTGATGCCTCATGACCTTTCCACTTTAACATGTTTGGGTGGGGCCCAAAATAACCCGGAAGTTATTTACAAAAAAAATTGTGTATTTATTGTTACATGTTTAAACTTCAGTCACCTTCAAAGTGCTCTCCATTTGACACAATACACCTATTGAAATGTTTTTCCAGTGCTCAAAACAATTTTGAACTTGTCGATTTTGATGCCTTTCGTGCTTCTGCCATTTTTTAATTTAATCTCTTTTATATTGGAAAAATGTTCCCCTTTGATGATGTACATTTTTTATCTGGGGAAACAAAAAAAAAAGTCATTTGGGGTAAGATAGGGCGAATAAGGAGAGTGTGGCACAGGGGTCATGCCATTTTTGATCAAAAACTGTTGAACATTCAGCATGGTGTGGGCAGGTGCATTTATAAATCACCCATCATGAAATGGGTGAATGTGTTGAAAGAGTCTTAAAAAAAAAACCTCAGTGAAGACAAATGCAACTTCTCACAACAATGCTAGCTGGAACCCTGATACAGATGAGTTCCTAGAATACTCATCTAGCAGCGGAAGCCTTTAGAACAAGGGGCCCTCCCTCCTGAAGATAACTCCTGTTTTGGGGGTCCCCTGTCATGTTCTCTAAAAACAAGAACATTCTCTTACCCAAGCACAGTGCAACCATAGAAATAAGGAAATAGACATCAATACATCACTGCTGTCTAATTTTCAGAACACTTTCAATTTTTGCTAAATGTACTAACATTTCCTGACTTGGACATTACAATGGTAGGTCTGATAGATGGAAGGAACACAGGTCTCCAATACCATTATTTAGCAGCAGAATTTATTGACTCTGGAGCTGCTTTAACTCATGACTTTTTCTTATGTTTGTAATACATTTCTACACTGAGCTACTTTGGATTGACTTTTATGTCACTTGCAAATAAAGGCATCTAAATTGTTCAATAATCATTAAACAGTTATTTTCCATCATTTCATGCATGTTAGTGTAATATCTTCATTCAAAATTTAAAATCCTGAGAACATAGGGGCCATAATTCAGAATTATTTTATATATTTTATAGCATCAGATATCATATTTTACATATAATGTTCAATAAATATCTGCCCATTAATTATATTCTTCCTAAAAGCTTATTAGAATTATTAATCTTTACCTTTAAATTCAAAAGGCAAATGTTTCATATACTTCATTATCCTTAAAGGATTACCTTGAAACAAGGTTATCAAACCATACAACTTTAAGAGCAGAAATTTATTTAAGTTGCTTTATTGCAAATTTTCTTTTCTTTTCCTTTATTATGGAGCATAGAATGTTTAGATTTGAATAGAAACATTATTATGATCTAGTCCAGCTCCATGACAAAAAAATATAACAGTAGGTCTAGCAGACTGCACCAATCTATAATTTGCCTTTCAAAATAGTCCTATATACATTAGTATGAACTCTTTGCAAAACATATAGCCTTGACTACATCATACTCCTTTGAGTTATCCTTTGAATCAGGTACAATACATTATCTGAAAAATACCCACATCTATTTACCATTTTGACTCAACTTTCTATAACATTCTTTTCTTCTATTACTATGTTACCATCCTCTATAATGTAATACATTTTCTAGGAAAGTCTCTTACCTTTTTCCCAAATGTAGTGATGTTTTTTTCATCATACAGTCTATTGTCTAAGAGATAGAAGAAGCAAAATACGGTAGCTCTGAAAAGCGTGAGGTCTGGAGTCACATTGTCTGGGTTAGAAACCCTACCTCTCTACTTTCTGGCTGTGGAACTTGGGGAATTTAAATTAATCTCTCAGGGCCCTTGTTTCCTCATATACAAGACAGGGAGAAGAGTAGCACTGACTCTCTAGGATGGTTGTAAGGATTAAATTATTTAATACATGTAAAGCTCAAGGGACATCATAAGTACACAGTGAGTTTATATTACTTATAATTACTGGTATATATTGTCAATTTTCAGATAAAAAAGACATTTAAAAATACTCTCTAAAGAAAATAGATGTTTCCAAAATTCTGAATAACAATTTGACTTTTGAGTTACAAAAAACAAATTCACTAGTAAAAATGAGGTATATCTACATATTTTTAAAAGTTTAATGACCTTGATGATAGAATACTAAATAGAATTCTAGAAAAAATATGCACAATATATAGTCATTGATTGGAAATGGAGTCTATCTAATTTTTACTGATTTTCTTAAAAAGAGGTTTCACTTCACAACTGGTTTAATGCGCAGCTGCTTCTTAAATGTTATTTCAGGGGTCCCCCTGGTTAGGGAGAGATAACTGAGCAGTTGATATGGAATGAGTAGTTGAACAAAGAAGAATTGGGTCATGGGATCAAAATGAAAATGAAAAATAAGGTTTTAGCCTTGGTAGGATTAAAAGGTGAAATAATAATACAGTCAGAAATAATGTTTCATAGTTTCCAAAGTGTTTTGTGTACAGTATTACTGTGGATATGTTACAGGGAAGAATGTCCTAAGCATTTAATTCCTACCCTGGGTAGGTGACTTTCTGAACTATTGAAAGGACATACTGGTTTACTTTCTGATACTTTATATTTACTTCTTCTTACTTCCAATTACACTTATTACATTTAAAAATAATTTTGTTATTTTCTGTATTACACAGTTCTGAATAACTCTGCAAAAGATTATCTCCATTTATGTAATTTCCATGTAGAAACTCTCTACCCTCTGATGCTGAAATTCTCTATTCCCTGATACTGAGATACATAAAGAAGTGTTGGGGAGTGGTCTGTATTGAGCAGCTGCTAATAAGCATCTTAATCCCCTGTTGGGCTAGTTTGGTGAGTTAAGAAGTGGGATGGCAAGGACAGGGAAAAGGGATAGGAGGAAAAGGAGTGTACATTTCTTGCTCACAGTTACCTCCAATTGGCAACTCAATCCTTTTGTGTTAACAAGCTCTTCTGGGAATATAAGTAACCATCAGGAAGGCCAGAACTATAAATCAGTCATTTTTTATCCTTTGTCTAAATCACATCAATAGCTAGCAGAGACTAGGGATTATGTTCCTATATGAGAAGAGGGGGAAAAAAACCCCCTGGAATGTAGGAACAATAAGGGAAAAACTTTTTCTTGAAACCAAACTCAGATTGACCTTGATAGAGCATATATAGCAGAGTGACAAAAAAATAAGAGGCCTAGATGTGTCTCATCATTGGATTCATTCTCTTATATAAAAAAGGAGAGAGGGGTCCTAGCACTGGGCATTCCATATGCAGTGTCTCCCCTCACATCTTCATCAGAGCTTCTCAAGCCTCCATGTTCCTTTACCCTGCCTCTACATACACACATAACACATCATTCTCCTCTAGGACCCTCTCTAACTCTAACTTTTGGTTTTGCCAATGCCTCCTTGCATCAGAAATATTGTCTATCTGTAATATCCATATAAGCTTCATTTGCAACATTTTGTCCTCTTTTTTAATGAGTTCTTATTTTATCAGGGGTAAGATATGTAGAGTAAATAGTCTAATAGCAGCCCTGGTAAGTTTCTGCAAAAATTTCATAAAAGCAAGAACCTTTACCACCATAGTCAACACAGTCTGGTCTCATGAAGGAGGCACAACCCTTCTATTCATGTGACTTTGGCCCTGCTTCTTGAAAATAACAACTTGACATGATTTCACTATGAGATATTTTACTAATTCTAAGCCAGTTTATTTATTTATTTATTTTTTTAAAAAAAGGCTTCCATAGCCTTGGCCAGGTGGCTTGATTGGTCCTGTGCACCGAAAGGTTGCAGTTTGATGTTTGGTCAGGGCACATACCTATGTTGTAGGTTCAATCCCCAGTCAGGATGTGAACAGGAGACAATCAATTGATGTTTTTCTCTCCATTTCTCTCTCCTTTCCTCTCTCTCTCTCAAAAATTAATTAAACATATATAAGCTTCCGTATAAACTCAGAACTTTGAGCCATTTAGAATAGGTGGTACCAGCAACTTCAAATAGAATCTGACTTTCAGCTTTCTCTCCCAAAGAAAATGGATTGCTCTCAATTCATCCAGTTGTGCATGGTGGGGAGGGTACACTCTAGCTTCCTGAAAGAATAATCTGAAGGCTGATTTCATCTCCTCAAGTTAACATTTATGATAGATTGAAAGATGTTATATTATGTATAAGAATGACAGGAAATTGACAGATGTTCAAATATATTTATTGAATTAAATATAGATAAGATTGGCTACTTTTGCTTATGTTAATTTTCTCAATATTTGTAAAATGAGGTTATTCATCCATTTAACAAGTTACTATGTGCTAGACGTTATTTTAGAATTCTGTTTCTGAATCTTTCCCCCTCATCTCTGCAAACTTTTATATGTACAACACAATCTTAGTAACATGTCTCATAATATGTAGTGATTTTCAAAGGCAGCCTAGGAAGAAATGCTCTGGAAAGGTGATTTGGAGTGGTTGATAGCAGAGGGCCTCATGGAGCTTGAAAAGCTCCTGACCTCATTCCCATACTCTGATATCCCAGGTGTTCTTTACCCTCTATCTTCTGTTCTTAAATATGAATAGCCACAAAAAGAACAAAGCCTACTAAGAACTTGAATTTGGCTAACATACAGTATAATGCATTTTGTAGTTGACAATAATGTTTACAATCACAAGGTTTCAACTTAGTTTTAATGTAGACTTGATTTTGAAAGAGCTTACAATTTTTATGAGGTACCTTTTTTGTCTTTTAATGTTAAAATTATAGTACACTTAAACATGAAGTTTTAAATTGAAAGAGAGGGAAAAACTGTTTTTCTGTTTTTAACATTATGTTATTAAAAACTTATTTAATAATACTATATTCAAAATTAAATTATTTCTCAAAATACATTGGTTGAACTTTTGATAAGCAGATACTATAATAAAAAAATACATTTCTTCCAATTCTTCCAAGTGTGTTTAGGAATCACAGTTTATTGATTAACTTATTTTTTGTTTTTCTAAGTACAACTTGAGTGGAAAGTGATTGTGCCATTAAATCCTCTCAGAATAGTAGATTTATGAAAGATATGAATAGATTCAGACATTATAAACACACAGAGAAGGAATTGTTTTCACTTATAACTTCAAACTTCTTTTAGATATTAAAATATTAAGAAGTAATGCAAGGATCAATGTTGAATGAATAGTGGAAGGTAAGAGATATGCATAACATATTTTTATTTAAAAATGAAACAAAACACTTTTGTAGGAAAAAAAGATGGTCTTAACAGTCCCCGCAGCTTAACTAAACTTGATATAGGCTTCTTCCTGAGAGCAGGACTCTGACCCTTACTTCCTTAGAATATTTACTTCAGGAAACTTGTAAGTATAAATTCTTTCTCTCTCCCTATGAGGTGTAAATCTTTTTAAAAACTTCTTGCCAGTTTTACAATGCAGTCATGTCTTTCTCAAGGGCTTGAGAACCATGCTTTTGCAATATCTGATCAAGGACAATGGCACCTTTATTTTCCAGTCTCTATGGAAGATAGTACCTGTATTCCCCTAAGTTCTGTGGGATACTTTGCTCCAAGTTGTAAAACTCTCTCCTGTCATGAAGATATGAGAAAATTTACTTTTCCTTTGGGTCAGGCCATTAGAAAACACAAGTGGTCTATGATCTGACTTCATGTCAAGTTTCAAAAACTCTTCATCTCTTTATTTCAGTGGAAATGAGCTCAAACTGAGTTCTGGTCTCTTTCTCCTACTGCAGTAGTCTTGAATAAAGGCTTTCTTGCCTGGTGCAAGTTTTCCTTTAACAAGCATTATGTTATATGATAATTATATTACAGATGACATAAGTGGTTCATAAATATGTAAAATATTCTATTAAATAAAATTATATTCTACTAAACAAAATAATACATATTTTATTTCTTAAGTAGTATTAAGTCATCTACCATACATACATCTATATAAAATATATATTATGTAGTGAATTCAAATTAAAAGAATTCTGTATCTGAATGTACAATATTTTAAATTTATCATTCTACTATAATTGCAGGTGTAGTGTATGGGTTGGTTTGTTCTTATATACTTGTGTGGGCAAAAGTAGGGCTATAGTTATGAGTCCACAAAATACAAAGTTTAATCTTGTATATAATTTATTAATTATTATACAATTTATTACAACCATAAACCTACTTTTGCCCACCCCTATATATGATTCATCTTTCTGTCTGTAGAAAAAACACAAAAGACATTTTCTATTCATTTAGTACATTAATCAATAGGTCCAGAGATACTGTATTGGAATTTTAAATTTCTCATGCAGAGAATCCAATAAATTCTTGTACAAATTTTCTTTACATTTTTATGGCTGTTTCTCCCCTTTTCTTATTCCAGAAGCAATATTTCACCACTTTAACAATATCTGCATGCTTTTATTTGCTGAACTCCCTCCCCCAGTTGAATCCACACATAGCTTCTAGTCCTACTGGTTTTCCACTGAACTCTGTCTTTTTTACCCCTCCTCTTTCTCTCTTCTCCTACTTCCTTTTACCCTCTCTTCTTCCCGCTCCCCCTCTATCTCCTCTTTTTCTTTTTTAATGCTTTATCATTGTCCTTACTGCATAAACCATAGAGATTCTTAGTATTCCTAAGGATTAACCTGCAAATACTCAAATCTAAATTGCTCTGTACATCTGTATATAAATATGCTTATATTCATATTTATAATTATAGATGTATTACATTTTATACAAGGATTATGTAAGAAAAATAATAACAAAATGGATCTTTATGTTAGTATGGGTTCTAATTCAGAATAAAACCTTAAAAATATTGAGATCATTACATAAAAAGCTTATATATACTAATTTGTGTTCTCAAATTTGATGAGTGAAGATGTTAAACATTTTTGATGAGTTTGTATTCCTTAATGGCTGTGTGCTGTGGTACTCCTGAAAAATATCAAGGTCAAATAAAAAATAATAGAAAAATTATATACAGTTGAACATGTTCATTTGATAATTTAGAACTTAAAGTGAACATTAATCCAACATATGTGTGTATATATGTATGTATATTAATCATATATGTATAATATCATCACATGAAAACGATTGAACCAAATTAAGCAAGAACAATCTTTTAAGTAAAACCTGGTTCAACTTATATAAATTGGTTTGACTGAGTTCACCTTCCCAGTTCTTCAGTTTTAATAATGATTGTGGATCAGTCATCATTGATTCTGCCAGTGTGGTGGGTAATGTTGAAGGAAATCAAAGACATTGAATTGACATATTGTCAATTACCATGTTGCTCTCATATTGTTGTGATGCCTATAGGGTATCAATGATTCAGGCTTGTGTCACTGAATTCTCAGTTCCAGTAAAGTTAACTGTTAAGTGTTTCCAATTCTCACTTATGCTGAGGGAGCAACTTATTTAGCATCGTAAGAAAATAATCTTGCATTATTTGTGAATTGCTTTTAATTTAAAATGATGAGATTACTAATGATGCACTCCTTTTACCTACTATGAGTCATGTCATAGCGAATATAGATGTTCATTGATAGGGTAGCACCTCCAATGTGCAAAATTTTACTGTTAAATTATGTGAATTTGAATGCTACTTTGTTTATGTTGGATTAACTTCATATTTCTAAATTCAGCATTCTCTTCCCTCTCTCTCTTGGTTCATTTTCAACTGTCAAAAGTCACAGCTTTCCCAAAAGCATTACAAATAACATGAAACAAATGTAAATGAGTGAGAAATAAGGATGACAAATTCCCAACTTCTGGGGAAGATTATAGAGGCGGTATTTGAAAATGTACTCTTTATTCTATCCACATTTAAATTCTTATAGATTCGGGAAATTATAAAAACAGCCATAAATCTTATCTGTAGATAATAAAAATAATTTATGACTTATTTTTCTTCTTTATATGCATGTCAAAATATATTAGCTATAATATAATGATTTAAGATAAAATTTCTTCCCCTTGTAGAATAATTTAACATTAATTTCACAATTAATGTAGTAATAGAAATTAGATCAAATGTAATTTCTTTAACTTGATAATTATTCAAGAATATCTGTACTTGAATCATATGTGATGTTAGTATTTTTTTAATGACGTAAGTTAGCAAAAACTTAGTTTAGTAACTGTGAATAAAGTTAAATTCATTTGTTTTGCAAATGGAAAACAAATTTTTTATGTCTAAAACTTTAATAGAATTGTTTGAAATACAATAATTGTTTAAAATGTTCTTCACACTAAAATTTAATATATTTAAATGTCTTGTTTTCTTGGAGGAAATGATGTTCTTCACAAGAATTAGAGTAGTCCAGAATTAAAATTATTAACATCCATTATTGGTGTAAGTTAAAAAATTAATTTATAGCATTTATGCCATTTGGAGTAACTAAGACTTTTAAATTATTTTTAAACTAAGCTGAAACTATGATTTGGTAAAAATAGAACCATAAGTGCAAATTAAAGGGTTGTGCTGTGTAATTGGAAGCCATCTTACATTTTTTATTAATATGTAGCCTCTACAACTACCGATATTTTGTTTTACGATTATCTACATTTCAAAACTCAACAAGCATTGTTAAAAGTCTCTGTGACTTCTTGACAAAGCACTTTAAAACTCAGTGTTTACACACTAGTACTTGCTCACAATTAAGTTCTCCAACATCAGGGATCACATGTAAGACAGGCATAATGGGACAACTTGAAAGAGGCAGTAATTGTGGGTTATTGGCTATGAATGTTGACTATTTGTAGATTATCTTCCATATAGCTACTCCATGTGTCCATCTTGGCCTGCCTCAAAAAATGGTGGTTTCTGGGTTCCAGGAAAACATGTTCAAAGGAGCAAGCCTCCAAGCTGTGTTTTAACAATCCCTGCTTATTTCATGCTTACTAATGTCCCATTGGCCAAGGCAAGTCATGTGACTAAAACCAGCCACAACATGAGGAGACCATACATAGGTGTATCTAGAAATATGATTCATCTGGGGCCATTCATATATATAGCAGTAGTGTTCAGACTAGGATAATTCCTATCTATTGGAGATTAAATCTGAATGTAAACTTGCTAGACATCTCTCTTTTTTTGTAGCATCTTTCCATTTTTATTTTGAACATCCTTTAGAAAATCATGAGAAACTAAAATTTCTACTGAAAGATGTTTGTGAATCTTGTTAACAAAATCTTATACTTTTAAACTGACAATTGAAATGAAAAATACTAATATGTGGACTGAGGTTTGGAGTCATAATAAATGTTTTTAAAGAGCAAAATAAAGGTGGAACAGTAGATAATAATATAAATATAGCAATGACAACTTACACATTTTAATGCAGTAATAATGCCTACCATACCATTTTCACTTATCACCTGTACTTAATAGGAACTATTCAGGTTCTTTTGTGCAGTTTAAAGGGGATGCTTATCTATTAGTTTTTCCTTTGTCACATAATAAGCACACTGAGCAGCTTTCCTATCTTTATTCTATCTGGCCATCCAACAGATATGTTATATATTTGTATTTTTATTACTCCCATTTTTTGGTTTTCACCTCCCATGTCTAAAAGTGGGCTATGAGACACAGAGTAACTTGGATGGGTAAGAACCAAAACTGTTTGTATAACTTTATAAGACCTCCTAAATATCAATGAGTAGGCATTTCACAAACTCCCGCTCTTATAGCTTAAGTTAACTGTTCTTTGCAATCTTATTCAAAATAACTTCCTGCCAAAGCATCTTGTCATCATCCCTCTTCTGTCCACTCCTTTTCTCATCTGACGGAATTTTCTTATCTGAAATGAATCTCCTTACATTTTCTTTTTTTATCTTTTCAAATATTCTACTGTAGGAATCTTTCTTTCCAAACAATCCACTTTAACTTCTTTTAGAGGTTCCTAGCACCCAGTTTCTTTTTTCAAAATTATGTTCAATAGAAGTGAGTGGAACAGCTATTCTATCAGTTGCAAAAAATATATGTAGAAATAAATTTGCATACATTTTAAACTCACATAATAGGAACTAAAATTGGAGAGGGATTACTTTACATGTAAAAGTACTTTTCAGATTGTAAAGTGCTATACAAATTCAAGGTGTTATTATGAATAATAATGGTGATATTGATGGGGATCATGAAATCAGTAGCCTTTACTAAAGACTAGTTCAGCCATGAGGAGTTGTTCAGTTAATTTAATATTCATCATAGAATACCTTCCAAATCATTGAACTGTCCACATTATAATAGCAGCTATTTCAGGAAGATTTTTTACATGGGTTCATTTACATATCATATCAGAGTCTTCTTGAATGTTCACTTTCAATGCTAATCTGTGTAAGATGAAAGTTATAAACTTGGAATTCCTATTGCTCTGTGGAGTAATTAGCAGACAATTTGATCATTAACTAGCTCTGCTATATTTAGTAGATTCTCCTCATGTTTGTAAATGTTTGCTTTATTTTAAAATTTATCCTACAACAAGATACGGGAATTATATGTGTGCTATTTTGCACAACACAAAATCAATGTTTAACCTTATGTACTGGAGGGACATCATTGTAAACTGGTTATTGATGTGTTGAAGTCATTTACACCTGCCATGGAAGATAGATTGTGACCCTATTAATTTCATGGGGAGTGGGTATACTAACATAGCTGCCGTGTAAACCAGCAGTCCACCATCTGTACAATTTTATGCATACTTTGTGCAGATAGCTGTACCATATTTTGACAATCCTAAATCAGCTTTAATATATCAATTTCAAAGTTTGTCACCAGAAAGTTCATCTGAAGGAGAATGTATGTTCAATTCATGTTAAATGTAAAATGATTACAGTAGATAACACTTTACAAAATGCACCATTTCTTGGAAAAATAAAGTTGTTTAACATGGTTATTATGTACTTTCAAGGCACATTACAGCTTTTTAAAAAGCACATCTTAAAACACCAATATACAGTATATAATGAAAGATGTATTTACTCACTGAAGGCATATGGTAATAGCAGTAAAAGTAAAGATGCTTTCTCTGTAATAATTCTTCATTTGCATAACAATATGCAAGGGGATAAAAAATGCATGGTATTGAATTCTCATTTCTGATTCAATTTGAGGGATGTTTGCAACTCTTCCAAAATGAGCACTTTTTTCTAGAGTGTCCATAGCTTTTCTATTTTCAGCATTTAAGACCATTTGACTTTAGTGAGGGGTGGGTCTTCTGGAAGAGAACCAGGGCAGTTTTCTATAGTGCCCTCTCACTCAACCTTCCACTGGCAGCATTAAATAGAAGCTGAAAACTATCAAGGTACAACAGTTCTGCCTTTTTGCCTCAAAGAAATTATATCAACTAACATTGTGGGACCTCCTTCCCCAGTTGCCAATCAAAGAAAATCATGGGAGACCACATGTGCAGTAGCTTTAAAGTAATATTACTACTTGTATATGCACAATAAAACCCCTCCAAAACTAGCCGGGAAATATCTTCTCTATAAGAATAGAATCGCTCCAGCCCCTGAGGTCAGTCTCTGCTCAGAGCTGGCCAGCTCCCATATCCTATGGAGTGTACTACCACTTAATAAATGTGCTCTCACTCTCTCTGCTAATAAAAGAATAAAAATTACAGAAAGAAGTGGGATAAGATTTTCCAACATTGCTATATCTGACACATGATCACTCATGATTTTTGTTTTATGTTTTTTAATTGTAATCTATTTTACTTAGAATATGTTGCATTAAGTGAAACAGCAATAGAAAAATAATGGTTCATGAGAAAATTTGTAAAACTGATAAGCAGCACAGTTCTTCAAAAATTGTAATGAAGTGGTGCCTATAGTTAACTCACTATTAGGATGTATGGCCCCAGACAGTGTGGCTCAGTTGGTGGGAAAGTCATCCTGTAACTGAAAGCTTGCCATTTCAATTCCCAGTTGAGGCATGTACTTAGGTTGTGAATTCAGTCCCCAGTTGGGAGGGTGCAGGAGAAACACCCATTGATGTTTCTCTCTCACATCGATGTTTCTCTCTGTCTGTCTGTCTGTCTGCCTCTCTTCCCCTTTCTCTCAAATGAGAATAAAATGAACCTTTAAAAAATACCAGTTCAAATACACAAGGAGGATTCTGCACATTTTAAACAAATTTATTATGTTTTTTAAATGACTTAAAATAGTCACTGTAATCTTTCTCACTATGTTACAGGAATTTTTTACCCATTTAAATGAAAGTTTTATTTTGTCCAATACCCCTTGCTATAATCATGTACCAGTTGAAAAGTATTTTACAATAAAAAAATGGGTTTGTTGGGTGGAAGGTGAGCAGACTTTTGCCTTTTGTTAATGCTGAGAGTTGAAAGATTTTATTTTTCTACAGGAAAATGCTTACTTTTGATCTGGTCACACAGAGTGTACTAAATAACTGTTTCATTTGTCCCTGTATTTGGATATTCTCATAATTACAAATAATTTTCCTATTTGCAGACCTAAGATTGTTGTAGAGAACAATGAGTACAGGTTATACATAAAGCATCTATTTTTTTCATATTCTAAGTGAAATCAGTTTTAGGGACATGTCCTTTGATATAGGAACTTACCCACATTGCTTATATTACCATCTTCTCCTCTTTACTATTTTGCAAGTGGCTTTTTATTCCACTATTTTTTAAAAAGTTTTTTTTCAAGATAATGTAATTGACACATTAAGAACCAGTTCTCCTTCTTTTTTCTTATTTTCCTCTTTTCAGTGTTTGAAAATGATCAACCTTTAGTAGAAGCTTTTGTTTTCTTACTCTGATTATTTCATTTTCTGATTTGTCTTCACAGCCATTAACCAACTACCTGATTCCTAAAATAAATAATCTTCATGGTTAAAATTCACTATTTCACTTCTCTTTTTACTAATCAAATCCCACAGTCTCATTTGATTTTTTTATCCTCATACAAGAACTTTTTAAAATTGCCTTTAGAGAGAGAGAAAGGGAGAAAAAGGAAGAGAAATGAGAGAACGAGGAGGAAGGGGGGGAGAGAAAGAGAGAGAGAGATGTGAGAGAGAAATATTGATTGGTTGCCTTCTCGTACATGTCCCAACTGGGGATTGAACTCACAACCTGTGTATGTGCTCTGTCCTACAATTGAACCTACCACCATTTGGTATACGGGATGATCCTCCAACAAACAGAGCCACACTAGCCAGGGCAAAACCCCACAAACTCTTATGGAATAAATAATTTTAGATCTCTACCTATCTACCTTGCTAAAGCTAATTTTTTTCCAAATGTCTACTGGATATTATTGAGTGAACCAATATTTACTCAGTGGTGACTATCTTCCACACTAGACTTAATTTTGGAGATACATATATGAGGAAAAACCTACATAGTTATTGACATCATGGTACCTCAGTTTTTATAGAAAAACAAAAATTCATATAATCAATGAAATTAAAGTAAAATTAAATCCATGATAAAGATTATGAGTAGAAATGCTGTAAGAGCATGTAGTAAGATCTGATCTAAGGAAAACTGATGTTAAAATTGTTTTGAACAGAGATATATAGTCTGATAATAGACATTAACCAAGTGAAGAGAGACATAAGTATTCCAGATATTGGGAAGAGCAGGTATAAAGGCTTTTAGTGGGAATGCCCTGGTTTAATTATATCTGAAAGTATAGTCGAAACACATGTGAGATAAAGATAGGAGAGGTCAAATCTTATTGGCCTTTGTAAGCTGTGACAGAATTTTTATCTTTACTGCAAGAGCAAATTTTGAAGCACTGTTGGTGGGGGGTGCTGTGGTATGACATAGTCATTTTGAAAATATAACACTAGGTACATATTGGAGAAAAGACTTGTGGGAGACCAGAGAGGTAGTGGAGAACAGTAAAAAAACTACTGAGGTGGTCTAGTTGAGGGGTCATAATGTTTTAGTCTACTGCATGGTGGTATCAAAGGGGGGATTTGGTGGGTGACTCAAAGATATTTAAGGGGTAAAACCACCAGGACTTGGTCATGGATAGATGTGGAAAGTTCAGTGAAAGTAAGTAGAAGATTCAATGGTAAAACCTTGACTTTTAGGCAGGACTGTCAGATAAAATACAGGACATCCAGGTAAACTTGTATTTTAAATAAATGATGAGTATTTCTTTAGTGTAAGTTTCACTGATGCAATATTTGGAACATGTGTATACTAATAAATTATTTGTTTTTATATGAAATTCAAATTTATTTGCTAAATCTACCAACGTTGCTTCTGACTTGCCATATCCAAATTAAGGGGGGGGGGGAAAGATAGAACCAGAGAAGAACATGAGTAAGGTTTTACTTATGTTGAGTTATCTTTAATTATACTCTTTCATTAATTTTATCAATCAGTTTAGTGATGCTACCATTGTCCCAGGAAACAGAAATGAAATTTAATAATTACTATTGGTATTTTAGTTACTAAGCCTGGCTACTATCAGCTCAATATCTTCCAATATCAATATCTCTTAATATCTATTATCTAATTTTTTGTAACCTTATTAGTTAGAACATTCACTACTTTTAAAAATATTATTTTAAACAAAGCTCTATTCACTTTCTAGTCTATGTTGTGCCTAAAATATTATTTTTTCAACTATAGTATCAGTCCATAAGCTTGAGTGAGTTTATATTTCCTATAAAATAAAGTTTGCTATGATCTGAATTGTTTCTAAGAAATAATTAAAGTAATTTTCTTCAGCTTAATAGAGCAGAGGGCCAGATAGATCTTTATCAGTTTTGTTGATCTTTTCAAAGGCCCAGTTTTCTGTTTCATTGATCTATTCTACCATTTTTTAGACTCTATTAAATTTATTTCCTCTGTGATCTTTATTACTTTGTTCTTTCTACTCACTTTGTACTTTGTTTTTTTCTTTTTCTAGTTTCTGTGGATGTAGTATTAGATTGTCTATTTGAAAACTTTCTTGTTTCTTGAGGTAGGCTTTTATTGATACAAGCTTCCCTGTTAGGGCTGCTTTGGCTATGTCCCACAGATCTGGGGTCAGTGTGTTCTCATTTTCACTTGTCTCAAAGTATCTTTTGATTTGTTCCTTGATCTCATTCTTACCCACTCAATGTTTAGTAGCATGTTATTTAGCTTCCACATGTTTGTGTGTTTCTCAGTTTTCTTCTTTTAATTGATTTCTAGTTCCATACCATTGTGCTCAGAGAACATGCTTGATAGCATTTTAATCTTAAATTTTTTTGAAACTTGTTTTATTGCCTAACACGGAGTCTATCCTGGAAAATGTTCCATGTGTACTTTTAATATTTCTGGCCAGTGGCTTCTATTGAGAAATTAGCTCATAGGCTTATGGGTGTCTTCTTGTACATAACTGTTTTTCTCTTGCTGCTTTTAAGATTCTCTTTTTGTCTTTAACCTTTGGTATTTTAATTATGATGTGTCTTTGTGTGGGCCTCTTTGGGTTCATGTTATTTGGCACTGTCTTCTCTTCCCAGACTTGAATGTCTATTTTTTTCACCAGGTTAGTGATATTTTATGTCATCATTTCTTCAACTAGATTTTCAGTCTCTTCATCTCTTAATTTCTCTCTCTCCTTTTGGAACCCTTATGATATAAATGTTGACATGCTTGATATGGCACCAGAGGTCCCCTTAAACTATCCTCACATTTTTATTCACTTTGTTTTCTCTTCTGGTTGTGTATTTTCTATTACCTTGTCTTCCAGATCACTTATTCGATCCTCTGCTTCATCTATCAACTGTTGATTCCAACTAATGCATTCTTCATTTTAGTTGTATTCTTCATTTATGACTTTTTAATATTTTATCTCCTTTTTAATGGTTTCTATGTATTTGAATAAGTTCTCTCTGATTTTATCTATTCTCCCCCTAAGTTTATAGAACATTTTTATAACCAGTGTTTTGAAGTTGGTATCCAGTAGATTTCTAAAGTTTTGTCTTATTCTTTCATTTGGGACATATTTCTTTGTCTCCTCATTTTTGCTGTCTCCCTGTGTTTCATTCTAGGTATTAGGTAGATCTGCTATGTATCCCAGGCTTGACAAAGTGGCTTTATATGGATGGGACCCAGTGGCTCCTTGGTTACCTGAGCTATGTGCTCCAGGAGTGTTCCATGTGTGGGTTGTATGTGCCCTCATATTATAGATGATCTTTTCTTTTTTTAAATATATTTTGTTGATTATGCTATTATAGTTGCCCCATTTTTTCCCCTTTCATTCACCTCTGCCCTGCACACCCCCTCCCACCAGCATTCCCCCAACTTACTTCATGGCTGGCCAAGATGGAGGCATAGGTAGATACACTTTGTTTCCTCATACAATCAAAAAGACAACAATAAATTTAAAAACAAAAAATAACTAGAACTGTCAGAAAATTGAACTGTATGGAAGTCCAACAACAAAGGAGGAAGGAAAAACATTCATCCAGACTGCTAGGAAGGGCAGAGACCAGCAGCTGGGGTGGAGAAAACATGAGACAAGGTGGCAGCTGGTGGGCTGGGCAGGACCACGTTCGAGTATAGATAAACTGGGAGGAACAACTGGGAAGTGAGACACGCCATTTAGTTTCTTGTGCAGGAAACTAAAATCTCTGACTATAAAGACTTGTGGGGGTTGTGGTGCAAGGAGAAACTCCTAGCCTCATAGGAAAGCCTGTTGGAGAGATCCACTGGGTCCTAGAACATACACAAGCCCACCCACCCAGGAATCAGCACCAGAAGGGTTAAATTTACTTGTGGGTAGTGGGGGAAGTGACTGAAAGTAAGACAAGAGCTGAGCAAGTGGCATTGTTCCCTCTCTGACGTCTCCCCCACTGCAGTGCCACAACACAGCAAAGTTAGTTGCCTCACCCTAGAAAATACCTAAGGCTCTGTTTTACAATGTAACAGGTACACTGAGACAAAGACATATGGTCCAAATGAAACAGGTCAGAACTCCAGAAGAATAACTAAGCAAGGAGGACATAGCCAACCTATCAGATACAGAGTTCAAAGCACTGGTAGTCACAACATTCACAGAAATGACTGAGTATGGTGGCAAAACAGAGGAAGACTTACAGGCTATATAAAGTGAAATAAAGAACAATATACAGGGAACCAACAGTGAAGGGAATGAAACAGGGACTTAAATCAATGATTTGGAGCTAAAGGAAGAAACAAACATTCAAGTGGAACAGAATGAAGAAATAAGAATTAAAAAAAAATGTAGTTGATCCTTGATTGCTGTTGGCATGTCAGTGGGTAGAACTGACCCTCAGGCAGTCTTTGAAGGCTGGTCAGGATGACAGCACATGAGCTGTGTGTTGGGGTGACCCCATGGAGCATTAGTTACTTTAGCAGTGCTCTGCAGTAAGCAAACCCTTCCTGTGTACCAATTGTGGAGCTGGTTGGGTGGTTCTCTGGTGCAGTCTGAACCAGGTTCCCATTTATGTTAGGTATGGATGCTCCTGGAAAGGCGTGCCAAAGTCAGCTCCTGCTTGTGCCAAGCTGGGGACCACTTGGTAGTAATTTGCAGTTGGTTGTCACTTGTGCTTACCTTGGAGGCACTGGCCAAAAGGCTATGCTGTGATCTAAGGCCAGCTGTTACTTTTGACAGGTTGGGACCTTTCAGTGGGCACAACAATGTGGGCTGAGGACAACCACCACTTATGCCAGGCTTGGGGTCACCCATTGGGAGTTACAAAGCAAGTTAAGAACAATTGACCTTTTTGCTGGGTTTGGGATCACTTAGCAAGAGCTATAAAGCATACCAAAGCTGGCCATTGCTTGTTTAAGGTTTTTGGACCTTTGAGAGGTTTGGGGAGGATTACAGTGTGATCCAAGTAAGGCTGCTTGTGTGGAGGAGTCACTGAAAGAAGCTCAGGCCAAGCAAGTGAGTTGTATAGGGTGGGAGTCCCAGGGAATCACTAGGGAATGGTGAACAGTTATACAAGGTTAATAGGCAGTTCAAATTTGGTTCCTCCCTCCACTCCCCTGCACTTGGTCAGCTGGGTAGGAGGAAAGTTCAACAAAAATACAACACTGCCTGACAATGCTTGTGTCCCTAGAGAGAGTGGTTCTAGCCCCTGCCTTTCCATGCCTCAACCTGAAGTTAATCAATTTAGTTCCTCCCTATATGTCCCTGGTGAATTTTGAGCTGCTGTTCCTGTGCTGGAGCTTAGAGCAAGTGAATCTGTGTATGAGTGAAGCAGTGCACAGTTCCTTCAAGAAAAGTGCCTCAGTTTCTAGTAGCCTTTGTCTTTCTCATGTGCTATCCTTGCTGATTTCATAGCTAGATGTTATGGATACTCCTCTTCCTGGCAGTGGTGCACTGTGTTGGGAAGCCCACTGTGGATGTGGGACAACTCAAACTTAGGGGGGACCTTTACAGGTGAGATATCTTTTCTGATTTTTAACCACCACAGTGGATGTGGAACCAGCCTATTCCCAGCCTTCAACCCTTCTACCTGTTTCAACAGGGCTTCTTCTTTATATCCTTAGTTATAAGAATTCCATCCAGGTAGTCTTCAGGTGATTCTGAATTATTGTTATTCTACAATGTAGTTACATATAGTTGAAATATGCAGTTGAAAACAAAGAAAATAATAATTATGTATTAAATAAGATACAATGTTTTGCCCAGACTGGTGTTGCTCAGTGGATTAAGTGCTGGCCTGTGAACCAAAGGGTCACTGGTTTGATTCCCATTCAGACACATGCCTGGGTTGCAGGCCAGGTCCCCAGTAGGGGTCATGTGAGAGGCAACCACACATTGATGTTTCTCTCTCTCTCTTTCTCCCTCTCTTCCCGTCTCTAAAAATAAATGAGTAAAATCTCTAAAAAAAAAGAAGAAAAAATGTTTTAAGAATGAGAGTGAAGAGGTGAGATAGAAAAAATGTATCAGGACCCAGCCCAACCTGTTATTACGTTGACCAGTGAAGCATGAATGTGAAAATAGAGAATATGAGTACAGTATTATGAAGACATAGGTTGTTCAGGGAAAGAAATATGCATTGCTATTCTTCAGTTAGCATTGCATAATTGTTTTAAGTTGAAACACTTTTAGTTTCTCTCCTATACTAAAGTACACAACTGTTACTGCTTACACTGACACTGTTGTTCAATTTCAAGTCAATGAGGAAATGTTTCTAGTTGCACACTATGCTATATGATGAGAGAACTGGCTCATTGTATACTCTCCTTTTTGCAGAGATCATTTCTGTTTTGTTATTCCAAGTACAAACAATACCCTGCATTACTCTAGCAGGTAAATAAATGTATGCACAATGAAGAGTGAGCATGGTCTAACAGAGACCAGTAAAATAAAAGCCAAAGGACTTTCAGAGAGTGCCAGCCTTTATTGGTAGAGATTTTCCATTAATTTTCTTATAATCCAGCATTATTTCAGAATCATTATGCTGTCAGTGTTTTGCAATGTTATCTTTCTATAGTTAGATCCATTTGTATATGTTCTTAAGAGCATATTGGACTGCATAATAAAAAAATGAAAGGACAAGAGTACTTTTTAAAATGTTATGTTTTGGAGGCCATTGAGACAGTAGAATAGTTAGAAGTCAATATTCATAGAACAAATGAAGTCGTAGATGATTTCAAAGGGGTTATCTGGGTTAGGAAATAAATTATGAAGAAAAATACAACATGTTGTTTAAAGGTTATCCCTTAATTCCATATTTTGCCTTGCCAATATTTCATCTACAATGTGATGACTCATGCTTGTCTTTCCACTTGCAGTTGATGCAGACACTGGCCTATAGTGTTTGCATCATTATGGATGAAATGAGACATTCACATGGACTACCAAGGCCGGTGGAAGAAAGGGACAGCATGGCTTTTCTCTCAAGGGGAGCAAAAGCCAGGCCTCTGCAATGACAGGCCTTTATTGGGTTTCTCTGCCCATTACATGATGGTCCTCATTTACTATACATAGGTTTGCCTTAGGTGGTTATCTTTTACAGAAAACACAGGAGCCAATGCTGCTAATCACACCACAGAAGAGGGATATTTGCAAATGAAAAAGCAAAAGTGGTTGAACCTTTACATTCATCCCTGGAAGGTTTAGCATGGATTTTAGGGAGCTACTTTGCAGTAAATGTCCTCAATTCAGGGTGAGGGAGTTTTAGCAAAAAGCAAGACCCATAGCGGCCTAGGCACATGGCAGGCCTGATTCCCCCTGGGAGAAACTATCCATGGGTGTGGGTTGCAAATTGTCTCCGAGTGGGAGCTGGTCCCACACCACGCAAAACGGTCTCCTACATGCAGTGCCATGACACATACTAGTTTTTGCAATTATGAGTCAAGCTATTCAGTTCCTATGGATTTTTTTCTTTAATGTAGGCAAGGACAGGGATAAAAAGAGAGGGCACATAAGTTCACACAGACAAACCTCCAATTTTCTCACTGACTTTGGGAGACAGAAGACATGGACTGGAAACTTAGTGAAAGATTGTAATTTGTTTCTGTTAGTACTGTATTACTGAAACTCGTCAATTGACTTATCCAAGTCTGTACAATTTTTCTGATAGCCACATTTCATTGTTTTTTCCATTCTATTCTCTTTTCTTTATCATCTTCTAAAAATATATGTTAGTAATATGTATTGAATATAATCTGTTTTATCTGCTTCATCAATGGAATTTATATTTTTCAGAATATAAAATTAGGCCTAATGTTAGTGTTTTCTTATAGAGATCCTATCATGCTTTTTTGGCCAGATTTAATTATATTTTAAGTCCTGTTTTGTTTTGTTTTTTACTTATGTAATAATTTTAACTGAATACTTTCCCTCCATAGCTTTTCTAGTTTTGTTTTTTCAGTAGCATGATTTTAAGGCAGGAAAGGGATCAGTGTCTTAACTATACTTTGAAAAAAATTGTCACCTGGAAATGTTGGAAGGTCTAGGCCCCACACAG
Organism: Phyllostomus discolor; assembly: GCF_004126475.2. Lineage (NCBI taxonomy): Eukaryota > Metazoa > Chordata > Mammalia > Chiroptera > Phyllostomidae > Phyllostomus > Phyllostomus discolor. Next base: position 58,898,766 of record NC_040905.2, read on the forward strand.
CCAATAAAGTTAGCAAAGTCACTGCCCCAAAGATAAAGTGAGACTAATTTGCTCTGGCAGCCAACACAACCCAAGAGATTTGGGAGCCCAGCCAACCTGAACTTGGAAGCAATGATGAAGCTGTCGACTGTGCAAGAATCTTTTCATTCTGATTCAGTCTATAAAGTGTGGCACGAGACAAAGTGGTACCCAACTAGATCCTGTGAGGCCTAGATTTCATCCTCGGAGTATTGTACTGTGAACTAGGCCACATTTAGAACAGGAAATAATGTCATATAAGGCAATGCTTCTCCGACAGAAACCATTTTAGGGTGTTAAATATTATATTACTTACATGGTGATATTCCTGCAACTGCATGTGAGACAAAGCCACAAATACTTTTTCTAAGTACAATTTTAATGGCTTTATTTAGTTGCATTTCATGACCCAATACTCTTGTGATTTTGCTGAAGTAGCTTTAAAAGAATAGAGCTGAGATTTTTAACTATTAGTTGGATAAAATAATTTCTCAGTTACTAAGAAATACTTTCTCAAAGAGCATATCCAGGATGTTCTTAATTAACTTCAGAGTAGGTGTGAGCTGCTAGCAATTTCTCAGTGTCAGGATCAAATACAGTAATTTTCATTGTGTCATTCCACACATGAAAATTTACACAGAAAAGGTAGTCATGTAACAATTAAAAAAATCCTGAACCCCAAATGTCAATGTGTACAATAAAATAGGCAAGTATGACAAAAATGAACAAGATACTAATGTACAGCCTGAAGTTTTAATAGCTTCTTCACTGAATTTGGCATCTTTAATTTAGACAGTATATGTATATTGTATAAAACTCATGTTCAGCTCTATAATGTGATATGGGCCTATCTTTCAGATTTTTAATCATTGAACATGAAGACTTTTTTTAGAATTTTGTAGAAATTAATAGAATGTACCTACTGTGATGCTATTTTAAAGATACTTAGAAAATTATTCCTTTTTGAAGGCTTTTATGATAAATGAATCTTCTGTATATTGTCAAAGCTACAAGATACCATAGTTTGTTTGACATTTAGGTCTTCCTTTGGAGCCAAAAAAAAAGACAATGAAACACTTAGATTTTAGTCCTAATTTCTTCCCCCATTTATTTCTGTCATTCTGCTGCTTGGCAGCTGCAAACGTAGCTCTTACCTCTAGGCAAGCGGCAAGCAAGGGCAAGCAAGCGTCTCTTTCCTGAACTAATAGCCATGCAGCTCTTTGGATTAATTGGCAAGTCAATGGTGCAGCCTATACGCTCTTTCCCCAGGAGACCTGGTACTTCACATCAGCAACTTTTTGAATTTGCTTTGGCCTTAAGTTTGCTCCCAATCTTAACCATTTCTAGACCACTAGTATTCCAGTGGATGGCCATATTAAGTATATGGTTCTTATGGTATAAAAATACATCTTTCAAAAAGACTTGTGAAAAGTGGAAAAGAAGAACTGATTAATTATAAAATAAGTAAACCATTTTTTGAAGAAAAATATGTTCTTTTTCAAAATCAATTTTTGTTTTGATTGTATAAAAAGGGCTTTTACAGAATCTTAGGAAAAAATATTTTTGATAAACTTTGCCAGATAGTTTTTTCTTGAAGATTGTATTTTGAATACATAATTCCCATATACTCATTCATTCTTAGGGAGAGTAGATTGAAAATTGGAAGTTTTGTTTCTGATTTGACCACAAACTTTCTAAATGACCTTGGAAATATAAGATAAAATATGCTTTCTTCTGTGTAAAATTAAAAATTTGGATAAAGTAAGGTCTTTTCCAAATATAAAATCTGGATATATTTTTAAAATTTAGTCAGCGATTTAAAATTTATTCTCTAGAGATACAAACAAACCCCCAAACATTTCTAATTAGTTTCTTTACTTCACAAGAATAATTTCTTCTAAACTCAGGAGTTCTGCTTTATTTTTTATTTTATCACTTTCAAAACTGAATGTTATATAAGTAAGTTTAAGAAGAATTGATTCTGCTTGGAAAACATTTTTTTAAATGACCCAGTGCTTCAGACCAGCACTTTCTGAAAGAATTATAGATTGGGTCATATAAGTAATTTTAATTGTTCTCATCATTATGTTTAAAACTAAATGAAAACAAATAAAATTAATTTCAATAATATATTTTATTTTCTACTTTTTAAAAGATTTTATTTATTTATTTTTAGAGAGAGGGGAAGGGAGGAAGAGAGAAAGGGAGAGAAATATCAATGTGTGGTTGCTTCTCATGTTCCCCACACTGGGGACCTGGCCTGTGACCCAGGCATGTGCCATGACTGGGAATCAAACCAGTGATTCCCATGTAGTCAATATTTAAAAATTTATTTGTGGTGTATTTTACATTATTTTTCTTGTCTATTTAACACTCTATATCTCAATTCAGGCACTAAATTTTTATCAGAAATACTTGATCTGTATTTTGATTTCATAAAATTTACAACAGGGAAAGTAGATTCACACCTAAAAGTTGTTTCACATTTACTTAAAAAGTTTTTAATTAATTTTGAATTTAAATTAAATTTAAGAACTGAGTTCCTTAGTGGCACTAAACATATTTCAAGTACTCAGTAATCACATTTGGCAAATGATACTGCCTTGTATAGCTTATATTTAGATATTGATCCACCTCTTACTAGAGGTGAAACTGAAATTTTTAAGAGTTCTTGTTTAACAACAACAGAAAAATTCTCTGGAGGCTGAAAGAGACTTTACCATTTAATTTATGAAATTTAATTAAATGTTAAGATAAATAATTTTGCCTGAACTTATTTCTTAACTCCAGCTCTTCTCTACAAATACCTATTGGATGCATGAAGTACAGCTTCAGACCCCTTGTTTTTGAGGTAATTTCAACGCACTTGGCCTTAGTTAAAATTCTAAAGCAAGTGTAATCCTTGTGTAATAGTTTTCTATTTTTGTTGATATCTTCTAACTTTTCAGGAGAAAGCATTTCAAGAGTGAAGAGAAAATCTTGTCCAAATCCTAATGTTTAAATACAATAGCATATATATTTCTTAAGAATATATATTACAAATTACCTTTATAAAGCTCAAGTTTTCTAAGCCATGAGTGAAAATTATTGAAGAGGAGGAAAGATTCCTTTTAATGTTAAATGTGGTATTTAAAAAAGTTTATTTGTTCATTGTGAGAAGATAGCTAGATGTAAAATTTTAAGTGGAAAGAAAATTAAAGACCAAGTAGTCTCAGTCACATGTTTCCTAAGTAAGGAAACTGAGTTCCAGAGAAGGGAAGTGACTTGTCAAGATCACCAGCTATTTGTAGCAGATCCTGGACTACAGTCTACACTCCCCAGTTTCCTACTTAGTACTTTCCTCCACATTTTTACAATTGCATGTGCATGAATGTGAGATTGTAAAGTTGTTACGTACTTAATTCCAAAAGGCTGCTGGGAAAGTATATAGAACAATAGATTTAGTTCTGGTTCTTGCATGCTAAAAAGCAGCCCTATATAATTGTAATAATAATGCCATTCATTATAGATTTTTATCCTCTCTAATACTGTAGTAGTGCTTAGGATCCTGTAAAGATATACACATACAAAATAAAAATTTTATAAAATTTGTGGTAAATGTTTAAAATCAGAATAACTATTGCAAATAATATCCTCTTAAAATTGTGGAAGGTAATGATCAATGTTTTTAATAGGGTATAAATACCTTCTGAGTATAGTCACTTTATTAACAATTAATTGAAATGAAAATGTATCAGTTTACATTACCAGATATATTATGTTTACCTACAAATAGGAACCTACTTAAAAAATGCGGAAACATATTTTTAAAATTTATGTAAATGTAATACCAGGATGTTAGCAAAACAAAAATCAGAAATTTATTTTAAAATGTCAGATTTTTTAAGACTACACTGCTAATTAATAATAAACTAACCCTCAAACATTTTAAGTTTGTAAAAAAAATGTATTTCAAAGCCTTTCCTCACTTTTTTGAATTCTTGTCTTTTCATTCTGTCCTGGTTGTACATTTATTTCTTCCTTCAGTTCCAAATCATTCATCTGAGTACCAGTGTCCTTCACTTCATTGCTGGTTTCCTATATATATATATTTTATATCACTTTGCATAGCCTTCACTTCTTCCTTTAATTTGTGACTGTGTTCAATCATTTCTGTGAGCATCCTGATTACCAGTGTTTTGAATTCTGCATCTGATAGGTTGTCTGTCTCCTCATAGCTTAGTTATTTTTCTGGAGTTTTGATCTGTTGTTTTGTTTGGGGCATATTTCTTTGTTTTGATTCACCCACTACATTGTAAGGTGTGGAGCCTTAGGTATATGACAGGGCTGGGCAATCCACTTTGCTGATTATGTTGCTGTATAGACATGCAAGTCCAGGAAGCTCAGAGAGTCCCAAACAGGTTGGATCCAAGGAATAACACACCAAGCAAGGCACATTATAATTACATTACCCAAGATGAAAGATAAGGAGAGAATCTCAAAAGCAGCAAGAGAAAAGGACAGATTTACCTACAAAGGAGTTCCCATAAAAGTATCAGCTGATTTCTCAAAAGAAAACTTAGAGGCAAGAAGGGGCTACAAAGAAGTATTTGAAGTCATGAAAGGCAGGGACCTACATCCCGATTACTCTATCCAGCAAAGCTATCAATTTGAATGGGAGGGCAAATAAAGTGCTTCCCAGATAAGGTCAAGTTAAAGGAGTTCATCATCACCAAGCTCTTATTTTATGAAATGTTAAAGGGACTTATCTAAGAAAAAGAAGAAGATCAAAACTATGAACAGTAAAATGACAACTCACAACTATCAACAACTGAACCTAAAAACAAAAACAAAAACAAACTGAGAAAACAACTAGAATAGGAACAGAATCACAGAAATAGAGATCACATGGAGGGTTATCAGTGGAGAGGGGGAGGGGGGAATATGGGGGGGCAAAGCACAGGGGATATGAAGTATAATTAATTGGTAGGCACAAAATAGATAGGGGAGGTTGAAAATAATATAGGACTGGAGAAGCCAGAGAACTTATATGTACGATCCATGGACATGAACTAAGTGGGTGGAATGCTAGTGGGAGGGGGGTTGCAGGGCAGAGGGGGACAAAGGGAAGAAAAAGTATGGGACAACTGTAATAGCATAATCAATAAAATATACTTAAAAAGAGAAAATGAATTTCTGGATGACCCAAACTAATATAATTCTTAAAATTTAATTAAAAATTATTATAACTAAAGTTATTGCTACCTGATAATTATGGAACCTGAAAGATAAGTACATGCCAATTTTTATTTTTCTATATTTTTGTGTATATTATTTTAATATTGCACAATGAAAAGGTAAAAAAAAGATTGAAAAACAACACCCATTTATTAAATGATGGAATTGTAGTACTCAAAATCTTTGTAGTGGCGTGACTAAAAAGAACTATCAATAATAATTTTAAAAAGTACTAAATATTTGGTTATTTGGTATATTCATTATAAATTAAAATGTCATGGCATATGTAGGAGAAACCTCAGAAATAGGAAAAACCAGGATGGATTTATGCCCTAAAGAACAGGAGCTCCTGGCCTTCACTATAGTGTCCACTCTGACATTAATGTAGTTTAATTTTAACTTTTTCAAAGACTAAACTTCATAACTCAGATTTTTGAACTGAGAAAAATAATTGAGTATTCACCTGAATCAGCCAGTGGACTTGTTCATTCTATGTCAATTGCTTATTTCTGGTCTAATTAGCTGTGGCCTGGGAAATGAGGTTGTAATATAATATGTGAGATCATCCTTTTCTGGGCAGCAGACAGAACAAGTTCTTTCTGAATGGATGGGGATGGGAAAAAATTATGGATGTTTCTATACTATTTTTTGCATTGGTATAATACTATTCTTCATGCATCTGCTGGCCTCAATATACCTGCTTCTACACCAAAATATATAGTTCATGAGTATGTGTATTCCAAAACTTTCAAGATGGTCACCCCATTCTTGTCCAGTGCTTATTTTTGATTGGGACTTTCATTTAGTAGTGTACATCTCTCATCTTCACTTTATTTTAGTATTATGCTGACATATAGCAGTCTGTGTTTCCAGGCCACTCCAACTGGGAGTGAGGAAGGGGTGAAAAAAATTCTATAACAAAGTGGCATTTCAGTTGCCACAGATATTTAGTGATGTGCCAACTTTAGAATATTAGGGAAAATATCTATGATTTCTTTGGGCTTTCCTTTAGTATTCTCAAGATGCCTAATGTTACTTTAGGACTCATCCTTACATTTTAGAATTCAAGGATAGGAATCAGGTGATAGCTTCCCAACAGACTTACCCTTTCACCTCACTAGCAAGACCTGGGTCACACAGTCTTACACCTGAAACCGTGTCTATTTCTTCATCCCTTTGTTGCAATGTGGACACTAAAATTTGGATGAAATTCACTTTACCCCAGTGGCCCCTGAGTAGTAAAAGCTAGGGCCCCAGTCACCTCTTCCATGGTAATTAATTTAATAACTAAGGCTTAAGCTAGTTGGCACATGGCATTTCTCTGGCCACAGGAATGCTTTCAGGGCTGGTGTGATCCAAACTAAGCTGGCAGCTTTTGTTGAATCTTCTAGATTATAGAAACTCTGGAAATTGCCATATGCAGAAGACTTCTTTGATCAGTCCCCTTTTCGATTGCAGCTAATGTGTTTTAGGGTTTCTGCTAACCATTAGTCCTAAATGATATAGCAGGATTTTAATTTGTTATTAGTCCTTGATAAATAAGATACATACAGAAAAAGAAGTAAATATTTATGAAAATGCTGTAGCAAATCTATTGTAAATTATTAAGGATAATTTTTTTAAATATCGGTGATGAATTATTATATCCTTTCAGTGCAATTTAGCCAGTCAATATCAAAGCACAACCTTAGCCTTAGGATTTTTCAAGGAGAGATGTCATACATTTTTGTTAGTAATTTTGCACTAACACTTTTATTTTTTTTCTGTATATACAGTATAAACCTGTTGGGTTTTTGTACAACCAAAAAATAAAAATTTCTTTCTCTGAATTTTATAGATACAAGGGATGTGATTTGAATATAGATCATACTAAATATTTAACACAAACCTGCCCCATAAGAATATTAAAACAATAGAACTAGAATTTAGCCCCTTCATGTTATAAAATTCCCAGTAATCCATTCTTAAACATGTTGCAGGAGGTAAGAAATTCCTTTTGTGACCTATGCTGGAGGCCTGTGGCTTGGTCCTCTCACCCTTAATGCCACTGCTACTAACCCTATTATCTCCCACCTGCCTGGAGAGCACCAACCTTGCTCTGCTTGGTGAGGCCCAGTGCACTTAGTCCCCAACCAGGGATTTTTTTTTATTGTGTAACATTTATATAAAGAGATTGTTTTGTGATTATTCATTAATATTATAGCTGAGATGACCCCAAATACGTGTCCACTTGTTTTATTGACCCCTTGCACTCCGTGACACAAACAGAAACTCAGTTTTCTAATGACTTTATTTGAGCTTAGGATAAAACATACAATTTACACCTGGACAAATTCACTCTCCTGGGTGGAGTAATATGAGAAAATTCTGGTTGGCTTGCTTTTGTAAGCAGCCTCAGAATCCAGAGTAAATGGTACCAGGGTGAGCAGTGAGGAATCTCTGACCTAGCTCCGGCCTTTCGATGACTGCTGACCCACTTACTGTGCTATTGGGAGGGTGATCAGGCTCATTCACCAGAGCTCAGCACTTTGAGAAAACAAAACATAAGGCTTAGAAATGTTTGTTAATTATCTTTATATGAATTCATATGTTATCGTTAGAAATGTTTAATTCTCCTTTAAATAATCTTTTGTCTCAGTCTCATGTTCTCAAATGTTAATGGTTTTCAATTTAGGAATTTTCATTAGCTATATCAGCAACCTGAAAAGAATTGTTTTTATTTTTTATCTATTTTAAGTAAATATTTAATTCTTGATTTTTATAGGAAAAAGTTACTAATTCAATTTTTTTCCATTTCCCTAATTTAAAATCTAATACTCTAAATATAAACAGTACTCCAAAGAGAAAGGGTAGCATCTAGATAGCTAATATCAAACACAGTATAAACGATAAACCAATTTATGCAGAAGATGGTATATGTTTATTCAATAATGAACTTACCTTATTCTCATTTTCTCTTATAATACTTTAAAGATACAATGGACTTTAATTAAATGAAGCATTTGTATGACTATTGATAGCATATTAAAAGAATTTTTTTATATTGAAAGTTTACAAACCTAAAGTTGGAAATATAATTGGAGCACTTTTTGATGTCATGTATTTAAGTTTTTACCACAACACTAATGTCTAGAAAATAGACATTAAATCCTGTTGAGTTAAATAACAATAACTGACATGTAATTTTTTTACTGTGACTTCTTTTAGCTTGACAATTGAAATTGACCTTACAGTCCTGCCCAGGAAGGCCCTTGGCTGTGATCTCTGACATTAGAACTCCCTGCAGTTTTTATCTTGGACCTTTGAGACTGGAAGCTGCCACATCATGTGAACTATGATCATTTATGTATCAACCAGCATTGTTCACAATGGATCAAGCTGAGAATTAGTAGCTTGTTATATTTATGAAATTAATAGCCATTTTGACAAAAGTTGTTTATCTTTTACTCATTAGTTTATGAATGCTTATTGGCTCTCTAGAAAATATAAGTGACTATGGCTACTAAATTACTAAATTTTACTTTACAGTCACTAAATTTTAGCCTTCTAGTCCTTCCCCCTTGGCTCCTAAAATAAGAATTGAACAGTTAAAACTGTCAGTTTTTTTTCAATATGTAGTTTTTCACATATAGTACCATGTTGATTTCATTCTTATATGAACCAATGACCTGATCGTTGCTTAAATTTATTGGTTAAATACATAAATTAGACTGATTTAGTTTCTTAATCAATACTGAGCTGGGATAGGTAAGAGGAAAAGATAAAGAATTTCTCCTGGTGTACCAAGCTACCTGTGAAAATCTCAATCCTGTAACTAAATGTTGAAATGACATTTACCAAGTCTCAGAGGTTTGTAATATTTGGAAGAAAAATGCATTTTTGAAATGTTATTTTTTTATTAGTACTTTTACATGTGTCAAGATGTGTTAGTTATTTGGTGACCTTGTGGCCATGAATTCATGATCCCATCTTCTTTCCTTGAAGACAGAAAGCCCCTATCAGCCAAGGTCAGTTTTCTTGTGAAAAGGTCAGTTGTGAGCTCTTAGCAGCCAACACTTACAGTAACTGATAGATGGATACACACACCCACCATTCCCATAACAACAATCTGTGTGGAGCATCACAGAGTGTGCTGAGGTCATCAGGGATATAATAAATATCGCTAAAATCATTAAGTGTCATATAATGTAGGTTTCAAAGATTTTCTAAATTAATAAGATGAGGAGTTATTCCTCAAAATTTTAATAATTTTAAGATAAATCTAAAAGTGCTATTCTATTTAATCATTATTATTAATGATTAAATTATTAATCATTAATTTGGTATATAATAGTCAATGTAAAAGTGATGTTTGAATAAGTGGTTGAATAAAAATCATAAATGCCTTTAAGGTAGGCTGTAATAATCTTCCTTTAACATTATCTTCTGTAATGATGACTTTCATTCATGGTGTCTGTTGGCAACAAAGATTAAATATGACCTGGTGTTATTATGCTATAAATGTTTTATTTTCATTCATTTATTCATATGTTTAGTAAATATTCATTGAGAACATACCATGTACCAAGGACTGTACTGAAGATACAATGACAAAATGTTTAGTGAAGAGGATAATTTGTGATGAAATACCCATAAAATATAAACTTACAAAACTTAGTTTGAGGGCTGGAAAAGAAAAGCCAAAAGCATATTGTAGGTATGAGAGAGTTAGTTGTGAAGTTTAGGAAAGTTTTCCCTGAGAAAATGATATTTGAGTCAAGGTCTGAAAAATGATAGGTATCAAAGAAGATGGTGGAATCTGTATCAGGCAGATTGGATGGGCCATACAGGGGATATAAGATGGATGGGAAAATGGTGCTTTCAAAGACATGAACAAAGTTCAGGGTCATAATGGATTTGGAAATGTGGAGAAAGTTGTTTAAAATGATCACTTAGAGATAAGCGTAGACCCACTCATGAAGTATTTTGTAGACCATAGAAAAACTTAGATCTTTATTCTAAAAGCAATGGCAAATCATTGATGGACTTTAAACAGACAAATAACAGTAATAGACTTTCACTTTTAAACCTCTCTGGTTTCTGTGGAGTGGGATAGGCGTGGACACTGTCAGTGCAGTGAGTTGGTTCTTACAGTTGGGCAGGGGAGAGACTGAGAGTTTAGACAAACAAAGGATATACTGGTAAAGGTAAGGTAGGCAAGGGTTGAGATGAATCTTCCATTTCTACTTTTCCTTCCGGATATTTGCTCATTCTTGATAGGAGTGTTTCCCTTTGCTCTGTGAGCCTGGTTGTAGTCTCACACTGATGTCTTGATACCAGTTGTGATTAAGAGTTAGCAGAGGAGCCATGGAAGTGCAGGGCTGCCTTCAAAGACCCAGGAAAGAAGCGCAGGAGTTTTCTCACTTTTAGCAATTTTAGTGCTTGTTGTATTTCTCCATTTCTTTAATAATTCCTTTCAGAATACCAGTACTGAATTCTGAAACTGAGATTCCCACAAATACAATTCAGAAAGTCATGTTAAATTGTCTCCTTGCAGTTGCTTGAGTGAGTCTGGCTGGAGTATCAGTATGTTCTCATTGTTTTGTGTATAGCCTCCTTTACCTGTGTCAGCAATCCCAATCCCAAACATTGAGCATGAAGCTAAGATTGCTTACCTATTCTTCAATATTGTATACATAAGGACACTTTGGAAGTATGTGGAACAGAGCTAAGTAGGATTGTAAGCATATACTTAAAGTGCTGGATTCCTTGTCTGATCTCCCAGGCCACTCGCTGGTGGTCACTGAGGGAAAGAAGATCCGGTACAAAACCACTTAATGGATGGCATAAATTCACTTTGATAGCTGAGTCTTTGGTGGAGTTTTCCAGTGGAGATGTCAGCTAGGCCTCTCTTAGTGGAATTCTCTTGTTCAGCTACATGATTTTGTCCAATAATGTGAATTTGAGAATCATTGTCATAGGGAGTTTAATGAATATGGTTACCATAAAATCTATGGTCCAAGCCAGTACAGTTTTGAAAGTGAGAGTGGTGTTATTAATAATCATAATGAAATAACCGGAAATTGAAACTGTCCTACAAACATCAGGATCTACAGTCACTTCAACAAAGAAAGAAACCTTAAATTTGAATTAAATTATCACCATTTCCTTCACAGAAATCTCATCCCTGGAGACTGGCATTGTTTTAGATTAACATTTCTATATGTAACTCAAAATTATAATCCATTTAAGTAGGAAAAATTAAAATAACAACACTTTTAATTTAATCTCTCCTTTTTTGTTAGGGTAAACAAAAAAGGAAGTCACAGGATTATTGTTGTTATGGTTTAGATATTATTGTTCAGCCTTTTTACTTTTGGTAGGATCTTTTAAATTATAACCAAAAAAGTGAAATTATTTTTAGAGGGGACATGTCATTCTTTGTGGCTCCTGAGCACTCTTTGTTTCCCTTGCTTTTCATACATGCATTCCCAGACTTCCTTGCAACTAAGTGATAGTTTGGGCTAAAGTAGAACTCTATTAGATGCTGTTGGGATTTCTGCTGCTATCAGTGGTAAAAGGTGACAGCCGTGGCTAATACTCTCCTCCTCCTCCTCACTCATCTCTGAATGTAAAAGTGGTGTCTGAGTGGTGGTGGCAGTCTGCAGCCATGAAGGAAAGGTCTAAAAATAAAACACTGGAGCCAAATGATTGAGCTAGTTAAACAGTATTCAGTGTCATCAGCTGTTTTTTTTTAATGTGAGAACTATTAAGTCCTCTTATTTAAGACACTGTTTATCAGTTTTTCTGCATGTTTGCAGCAAAAGCATTCACAATAATTCAACCACTAAGACTTGATTATTAAACAACTGTCCAAGAAATTTTCTTCCAGGGAAGTTTCTCAGTGTGGGCATGGTCCCTGAGCTCACTGTCATGAACTTTAAATTCTGACATAATAAAACCTTATCAGTACGGGATAACTTGGGTCCAAACAATTCCATTCCATAATACGGGTGTAGAATCATGTTTTTGTAACAGGAGTGACATGACTGGGGCAAATTTTGCTACTAACTGGTTCAGAGTTCCTTGGTGCTTATGAATGGTTTCTATCTGCCCTTCTTGTGGTTTGGCACCATCTGGTGGCATTTTTCTGTTCTGGTTTAAATATGAATGCAAACTGTTAATGGTTTGCAGGAGTGATTCATAAAATGAAACAGGGTACCTGTTTTGTTGTCCCAATCCAGACTGAGTAGGGAAGAAATTGTAGGTGCAGTGGCCTACTTACTACCTCCCTACTTCCCAAGAATAGGCTACCATGTCCATGATCACTTCGTCCTGCTTATATACCTCTCCTAGCAAGGATATTAGAAATGTAGGCTTTAGCTGTTGGGATTGTATACTTGGAGGAGAGATGAGAAAAAAGACGGAACCCTGTTATGTCTGAAATCACCTCCCTAAGGAGTTTATAGAGACTTATTATGCAGTAGTTCCCTCCCCACTTATTCATGGCTGTTAGCTTCCAAAGATCCCAGTGGATGCCTAAACCATGGATAGTACCAAATCTTACATATAGTATGTTTTCTCGTACACATACATACCTATGATAAAGTTTAATTTATAAATTCATCACAGTAAGAAATTAACAGTAATTAGTAATAAAATAGAGCAGCTATAACAATATACTACAGTAAAAGTTATGTGAATGTGGCATGACTAAGTAAAACAGGGTTGCTTGAACATGAACATGACAGCCAATCTGATAACTTAGCCACTACGTGACTCGGGTGTGCAGTGTAAGCAGCATGGACACTCTGGTCGAAAGGATGATTCACACTGGTCAGGACAGAGTGGGTCAGAGAGGGTTTTCATCACACTACTTAAAGTGGAACGCAGTATAAAACTTAGGGATTGTTCAATCCTGCCTTTTTTATTTAGTATTTTTGAACTCTGGTTCACTGAGAATAACTGAAGTCATGGAAAGCAAAATTACAGATGGGGAACTACTGCACTGCATATATATATATATATATATATATATATATATATACTTAAAAAACCCGTGTTCTTTAGAAAAATAACAGCTACTCATGGAAACAGTTTGTCCTCCCTGCAAGATAAGGGGTATGTGGCACTCACCAGACTCCCCTATAACCCATTTCAGAGATACTGAAGCTTCTGGAGTGGCTGGTAAGTTAGCAACAAAGAGCACCCTCCTGGCTATCTGCCTTCCTGCGCAGGGCACATTGGTGTCTTAGCCTTAAATGCCTTACATTTTTTTGATAAAAAATCTATTATATTAAGCCAAATCTCAGTTTTACATCCTATTATAGCATTTTCTAAATTTGATTCTATGGTCATATACTTAGAGAAATTTGGAAAAGGAAAACCCTATTTTACTTTACCTTAAACTTTTTTTCCCTTTTACCTGTAAAACTCCTTAGAACTGTCATTCCTGAACCTTTAATTTTGGTAGAGAATGTGTTAGACTTATTGAATCACCAAACTCTTTCCTCCTGGAGATTATTGTGGGACTAATGTTTCATATAACATGCATTGTAGTTTGACAGCTACATGTAATTTGACATTCATGTGAGCAGCTTGAAGGTGCACAGCATTTTCATTCTGGACATAAAGTGTTACTGTTTGCATTCTGAGACATCTGAGTCATTTCTGTTTATTTTGTGCTTCCTTTCTAAGTATTAGGTGTTTTGTTTTTCCAACATTTTTGTATGTAAGGACTGGTATCAGAGTGATCGCAGGGTATGCAGTGGATTATGAGAGCTCATGATGTGAACTGGATTGCTCAGTTTGAGGAGTCTGGAGCAGCAATCTGCAGACCCATGGGCTACACAGACAATCTGGCACACTATCTGACTGAAAAATGAAAAACGTCAGTAATGAGCTTTAAAGCTAGATGATACTTAGATATCTATTTTACTCTTATTTAACAAATAAGAAAATTAGTGCTTATAAAAGTAAAGTAACTTTTGGTTAGTAGTATTTAATGTTAGAACCAGAATTAAAATCTTACAAAATTAATATTTTCCCCTATACTATGCTTTCTGACACCCCTTGGAATACAGTAATGACTTAATTAATATTTCCTGAATAAATAAATGGTTAAATTATTATAAGTAATTACATGTTTTCTCTAAAGCTTTCTTTCTTTTGTTCCCTTCAGAATATTTTTCCTAGAGTCTTTTACAGCTTATTCTTTACACCTTAATTCTTCTGATGTAAAGTTATTTAATGTCTTCTTTCTTTTTAACAATCATAAAAATCAATAATTTGTTCTAGAATTATTTCTCAGTCATACATAAATTAAGTGAGGATAAAAACTGAGTGGCTTGGATGCTTGAAAACAAGTATAAAAGTAAGTCATAAGTTATTCCTTGAGAAAGATTTCCCCATCATGCTTCACATCATTTCCTGCCCACCAATGCCAGAAGGGGCTTTCCTCACTCAGAGATGCACCATGACAGCCAAATGCGTTCATGGTTGACATTTGTCTGTGTTTTTAATTTGTGAAAGAGGAGGGATCCTGACCCAGTGAACTCACACTACTTATTATGGTCTTTCACTGCACTTTGTGGGAACATGTAGCATACCCTGGCATTTTTATATTATATTTGGGACTATGACATGGATTCAGTCAAAATCCCCAAACCCCTCATTTTACACCAACCATTCCCCCAAATCTGAATTGAGAGATACAAATGTGTGAATATGAGGACACATATGCAGGCAAATTATACATTTGTATATCAAAGAGACATATAATGCAAATTACAAACAGAAGCAAGCAAAGCTGCATTGATATAGGATGATCTTTGTAGTAGACATAATGCCCTTAGTAATCCAAGACTTTGAAGAGTATTACCCTCAAGTTGGCAGAAGGGAGAAGAAACAAACTTCTACACACTCTTTAATAATCTGTTTATGAAGAGAGTGGGGAAACATTCCAGAAGATTAAATTGAGCACTATTCTTTTCATATTGAATCTACTGTACATTTGATTTCTTCTTTACAAATAGTCCCTATTTCTCTCAGCTGTTTCATATTCATTTTGTTGTATGCTATGCCTTACTGCATGGTCCCAATGACTGAAATTCATAGGTCAACTCATTTATGTAAAGACTTTAATTTCTTTTGATGACCTAATGTGTTCAAGGTAGGAGTATACTCTCTCAGGTTTCTCCTAGTGCTGGTTTTTATACTTACATTTTTAATGTTAAATTTGGTGTATTCTTTGAAAATTAAAAAAAAATTTCTTCATGAATTATGTGAAATAACCTATACTGTCTGTGAAATCTTATAAACAAAGAAAGTGGTGGCCAGAATGATATAATTAACTGTGTGGCTCAGAAACTTTCTATCTTAAAACAGCTACTATTTTCTGTTTACTTTGGGGTGTGTGTGTGTGTGTTTGCATGTGCATGAGCACTCAACACACACTCAACACACATGCTCCCACTGGTCCTTACAAGCATGTTCTTTCTTCATGTGGCCTTCTTTTAAAATGGGAAACTTTAAGGTAAAGTATTAAGTCTTTGATATTGTAGTGTCAATAAACTTATTAGACCTTTTTCTCAACTAATGAAAATAGAATTATTGAGTTGAGAGACACCAAATAAGTTTTGTCAACTTCAAAAATTTAAAATGAGACATCTTTGGAATTCATGGGAACAAAGCTATACTTAATAATTCCAATTTGTATTTATGTAGCTCTTCAATATATCTTGAGAACCCATTAGTAATAGTCTGCACACATATGGAAGTGCATTAAGTAGAGGGTTTATGACTTAAATGTTAGAAGAACATATTTATTTAATAGATGCAAAGTCAGTAGCACTGAAACTACCATTTAAGTCAGATCACCCTTTATCCTGATATCCTGCATTTGATGAACTTGATACTCAATAGGCTGAATCAGAAATGATTTTCAACATGAGTTGACAGTGGTCAGATTTCTTTTATAATCGGGTGCCAAGACGATTATGCACACATCACATTTACAGAGGCCTTCTCCTCAGTAGTAATTTCTATAATGCTGGTTAAAAAAACACTAGACAAGACGTGATTTTTGAGTACAGGTTCTCAAAAAATGTGCAAAGCTGGAATGTAATTGTAGGCTGTATTATTAACTCAAAGGCTGGCATCATTTCAGCATAAAAAATAACAGTTATGGGAATGAGGACCCCCTTTTTTAATCATGAAAGAGCTTGTATATGGATATTATGAGGGATTTTCCTGAGCCTTATTCTTAAACAGATTACACTATTCAAAGTCTTAAAGAATCAAAATCGTGCTCAGCTGGGGCAGTCAATGTGCAGTCTAAACATGTGACAGATGCAGAGAAAACTTCAAAGATGCCATTACAAATGCCTGTGGAGATATTTAAGGAGCCAGATGCTACTGTTTTATGTCTTCCGCAGCTCTGAATGTGTCCTGTGATCACCTTCCAGAGAGGAGGTGTGGTTCAATCTGGTGAGGAACAGAACACCACCTAATCTTTTTGTTGTCGTTGTTTGCATACATTGTATGGCAGGGGTGTGAAGGTCTGGGATCAGTGATTCTAACAGGAGGACATGTACATGAATTTGCTATTCCTTATACATGAAGTCACAACTGTAAGGGAAAAATATATATATGGTGTATTCTGAGAAAGCTTTCCTATCTAAAAAAATGATTTATAGGTGTGTATTGCCATGGAAACATTTTTTTCCTTCAACTTTTGCCATTTATTTAGACACTAAAAGAGGCAATAAATATATTCATTATGGTTAATGTTTATTTCGCATTTTGTTTGGTGTTGAGAAATAAATTACCTGGGACATCATGTGATTAAGTGCATGTTTCATTTTCATCCCTACTGCATTCTGACAAGGAACTTTATAGTTTGAGATTGAATGAACAGAGGTGGTGAGATTAAACTAAAAATCCGAAAGCACCACCTGCTTTTATTTTATAAGAAATCCTTAATTTTTACAGGTTTTTTTCCGTTACAAGCTTTTTAATACAGTTTGTTTTATCTCAACTTTTATGAACACTATTTCATAAGCTTATTATTCCAAATGGAATAGAGGGAAATAAAGGCAATTTCTAGGAAACATGTAATAGAATAAATAAAAAAAACTAGAAATTTTGTTACTGTGTAATATTTGAGCATCTATTTCTGTATTGAAAAATGATTCTCCCCAAGTTTATTATTTTTATTATATGTAGGATAACCCCAGTTTATCCTCTATTAAATCAAACCTATGGAGAGATTGTTTTATTAATTTTTGAATTGAAATTTGTGGCATGTTATAAAAAAGAAAACTCATATACATAATTATTTACATGAAAAGGGATGGCTGTAAGTGGAAAATAAATAGCAAAGGATATTTTTCTTTCTAATGTAAACATCTGGCAGTAATCCTTGCTTACACAATTAATGGGCATTTAATTGGCAATGATCAGTTTATTGCTGCAATATGAAGTGAATGTTTCCCCAGGAACAAACAGCTGTTGCAAGAATTTCACAGTGATTTAGCAAACACCAGGTGATAGCTGTATCTAGAATGAAGCAAATCACAGTGCATCAGAAAAAAAAAAAAGTTAAAATAGCATAGCTGGGGAGATCAAGTTGTCACTGACTTTAAAATCTAACTGAAAAGCAAACTTTATAAAACAACATGTTAATTACATTATATATTATCCATGCCTGAAATATAAAGAAAGAAATAATTTCTTCAAGAAGCAAATAGTAAGTTGTCGTGACATTAATCTACTTAAAAGTAGTATTTTATGTCTTGTTTTAAAGACATAATGGTTGATGAAACTTTTTTCCTATTCTAATTTTTTATCCTTTTAAAAGACTTGGAAAATTTAATAGTTATGATTCTAATTTTTTGATTAAAAAGTTATTGAAGTCATTCAATGGTTACTGACAATTACATTTTTTCTTAATAGATTTCATTCAACTGTCTAAAATTAAATGTACCACTTTTTAATTTGCATTGCTTGTGAGCTGCTTTCTCATTAAGTTTTAAATAAAAAGTTTTTCATTTTTTCATTATGCACTTTTATTGCTAATTTAATAAAATGATAATAGCTATGCAAACTTTCTGTGACGACTCAGCTTTTGGCATAGATTAAATTATACATTTTAAATGTAGCACACTGGCAAGACACTGTTATTTCATAAAGCTGAGTTTCATTAGTGAAGAAGGTAATTTTGCTTCAGCAAAAAATGCTTTTATTTACTATAGTATTTAGTATTATCTTATGCTAGAGTCTATGAACAATGAACTCAGATGAACAAAGCATCAAGGGCCAATTTATAGAACAATGCTTTTATTTTTTCATGTATGCGTTCTGCAATAATTCATCTCCATGACAAAAGCAGACAATCAATCATCTTCTATTGTGCCTTTCTCAATAAAATTACTATTCTTGATGTAACAAAAGAAAGCTGCCTAAGTAACAGGAACAGTTTTACATGCTCAAATCAATAAATTGACCATACTTCAAAAAACCTTTACCCATTAATATGACAATGCAGTTTTATATTTAACTTATCCATATTAATATTAAATTATTATTAAGTAGCATTGTTCTTTTTGGCTTGAGAAAATAATAATAAATAAGAAACATGTTAAAGAAATGCTTTTAATGTTTCTCTGACAAAACTTTGAAGACTACATATGTGTTGATATACTACTATCTTATAAGTGTGTGTAAGTTGAAATATATTGCATTTTGGAAACAAAATCTATATTTTTATAAGTCCTAAAATTACATGGAATATATGTGCTATTAAAAACAACTGTTCATGTATTTTAAGATTATGTAAGAATGGTACTTTAAGGTAATCTTGTAATATATAGCATTGTTCCTAAAGTAAGATATTTAAATAGTAGTATATTTTAAATATATAAACTTAGGCATATATTTCAAAAAGTAAAATCTGTATATGCTGGGTGAAAGGTAAAGAGAACTTAAGTTCAAAAGTTAAATGCAATTTTTTATATATGGCTATGTAATCATTCTAAATAACTAGCACTTTTATTTTCACCTAGGATAATAGAAATTTAACATGAAAAAATTTAAAGTTGTTAGACTTTTCTAGCTAATATAGATTGCAATACTGAGATATGTGTTTTATTTTAATGCAGTTTTATGTATAATACTATTTTTGGTCCTAAAGTTTTCTCACAGAAATCAAATGGAATTACAGCAAAATTCTTGGATTAAAATATGAATAGTTTTTATGTACCTACCAGAACAACAGGATTAATTTAAGCTAATAACACTCATGTCATTAACCACTGCAAAATTCAGTTGACTTTAGAACCTCTGGAGACTTTCTTTAACTGTATTTTCTTTTTTCTGAATTAATGAGGCCAGGCCATAACATGTTTGAAGAAAATGAAATCCTTTGTTACAGAAATGCAAATGCAGTGACTTAGCATGTAAGATACTATACAGTGCAGATGATGATGAGAAGATCTTCAGTGTAGTATCCAAGATGACACATAATTTGAGATAATTATGTAATTAAATTCTAAATATTTTATGTTAACATTAGTTGTTTGTGAATTTATAGTATATTTGTGAGTTACATGTCACAAGAATGGCATTCTAAATTTGATATTAAATATTTTATTGGATTTTTTAACCTCATAGTTATTAAGTTTAAAAATTACCATCAACAAGTATTTCTATAACCAAAAGTTTAAACATTTGGAAAATTTTACTGCATCCTGTTGTTATGTTAATTAAATGCTTTAATGGAAACATTATTTGCACATAAGTGACTTTAAAGAGTGGCTTCTCTCATTTCCCTTTTTTCCCCACATGTTGGTTAATTCACTTTGATTTAGTTCCCAGTCAGTGTATTATAATGAGTTATTTACTAAGAGAGATTAATTATGGACAATCAACTCTTATTAAAGAATCTTGCTTACTTATATATTGCTCAGTTCAAATAAATGAATTTCAGGGCAAACTTGAAGTTGTTTATGTTGTATGTTTCATTTTTATCTTACCATCATTAGCTACAGTTGTTGAAGAAAGAAAGAGCAGGGGATATAATTCAACCAGAAATCACAATGTTGTTTATCATACCATAACAATATTGCTGAGTTTTCTTAAATTGTCACTTATCTTCATAGCAAATCTATGCCTAGGGACTAAGTTTTGATCTTTGTTCCCATGTCTCAAAAAACAACTCTACTACTTGTAGTCTTCACCATATTACTTTTTCTCCTCCTCCCCCTGCCTCTTCCTCTCCTTTGTCCTCATTCTTCCCTAATACTCCCAGGTCTATTAAAATGCAACGGAGGGCCCTGGCTGGCATAGCTCAGTGGATTGAGCACGGGCTGAGAACCAAAGTGTCGCAGGTTTGATTCCCAGTCAGGGTACATGCCTGGGTTGCAGGCCATGACCCCTAGCAACCTCACATTGATGTTTCTCTCTCTCTTTCTCCCTCCCTTCCCTCTCTAAAAAATAAATAAATAAAATCTTTAAAAAAATGCAATGGAGGACCTGTCTGGCGTAGCTCAGTGGATTCAGCGCAGGCTGGGAACCAAAGTGTCCCAGGTTCGATTCCCAGCCAGGGTACATGCTTGGGTTCCAGGCCATAACCCCCAGCAACCGCACATTGATGTTTCTCTCTCTCTCTCTCTCTCTCTCCCTCCTTTCCCTCTCTAAAAATAAATATAAATAAATAAAATATTAAAAAAATGCAATGGAAAACCTTTTATCTGGAGAGAGGATGCGGGGCTGAGGAAATTCCCATTGAGTGCATCTGTTTACTAATCCTGGAACTTTACAAATTTTATTTATTTTATGTAACCATTACTTCTATCTGTGAAAGCCATTGTTTTTTTTCTTTTATGGATGGGAAGTATTTCCAACAACAGCCCAAACTAAAGAAACTAAAGCTACCTGTGTTTGTAGATACATAAACCCAGAATATTTTATCAAAATTTAAAGGTTTTATTTTTCTTCCTATTCTTTTAACAGACTTATTCAGGACATTATGGTGCTCTGAATTTTTATTTTATGTTTTGGCTGCCCAGCAAGTCAGTCTTTCTAGTGCCTTGTCCGTCTATCCTTGGTAGTAAGAAATTGGTCTGAGAAGTTTTTTTTAAAAACCAACTTTGACAGAACATATAAGTTGACATCTCAATTATTAGGAACAATCTAGGTTAACCTTTTTGACAAGTTACTTTACACCACTGAGGAGATGACTGATGTCAGGGGTCCTCACACTTTGGATGTGCATCTGAATCACCTGGCAGGTGGAAAACCACCCACTGGCCCCCCTCTAGAGTTCCTGATTCCACAATGGCATGAGCGGCAGGAAATTTTCAATTTAATAAATTCCTAAGGTTTGCTGATTCTGCTGGTCTGGGGACAACATTTTGAGAACTACTGTTTATTGTGTCAGGTGGTATTTTAAATTTTGTGATATTTGAACACTATAATATAGTGATGATGTCATATTAATTTGAGTTGTTTTTGGCAATATGATTTAATAGACTTGCAAGATCTACATAATTTCATATAATAGATACTGCATGCTGAATATGTTTTTTTTTACATGATTAATTTTTAGAGTAGTTTATGTTGATAAAAACATTTAGAGAAAGGTACAGAGATCTTCCCTAAACTCCCTGCCCCCACATGTGCACAGTCTCCCCCATTATCAGTATCTCCCACTGGAATGCTGCATCTGTTAAAACTGATGAATGTGTATTACATATCATGGTCACCCAAAGTCCAGAGTTTACTTTCAGGTTCACTCTTGGTGTTACACATTCTATGGATTTGGACCAATATATGATTACATGTATCTATCATTACATATTACACAGAGCAGTTTCACTGCCCTAAAATCCTGTGTTCCAGCTATTCATCCCTTCCCACCACTGGTAACCAGTGATCTTGTTACTGTCTCTATGCTTCTTTCTTTTCCAGAGATATATTTTCCAACTGTAATGTTATTTAGTGGGATCATGTAATATGTAGCCTTTTCAGATTGACTTCTTTCACTTAGTCATATGAATTTGAGGTTCTTCCAAGTTTTTTCATTACTTGATAGCTCATTTCTTTTTAGCACTAAGCAAAATCCTATTGTCTGGATGTACCACAACTTCTTTATCAATCCATTTACTGAAGGACATCTTGCTTGCTTCCAAATTTTGCTAATTATGAATAAAGCTGCTATACATGTCTGGGTACTGGATTTTGCATGAACATAAGTTCTTAATTCTATTAGGTAAATACCAAGGAGTATGATCATTGGATCATTTGGTACAAGTATGTTTAGTTTTGTAAGAGACCACCAAACTATCTTCCAAAGTGTCTATGCCACTGTATATTTCCTTTAGCAATGGATGAGAGTTCCTGTTGTTTTACGCGCTCTCCAGCATTTCGTGTTATCAGTGTTTGGGGTTGTGGCCATTTTAATAAGTGTGTAGTGGCATCTCATTGTTGTTTTAATTTGTGTTTCCCTGACAATGTATTATGTGAAGCATATTTTATATGCTATTTCCCATTTGTTTATCTTTTTGGTGTATTTTCTGTTAAGATCTTTGACCCATTTTTATTCAGTTGTTTGCTTTTTTATTGTTGAGTTTTAAGTGTTTGTATATTTTGAATTACAGTTCTTTATCAGATGTGTCTTTTTCAAATGTTTTCTCCTAACCTTTGGCTTGTCTTCTCATTCTCTTAACTGAATATGTTTTGACTCATGCAGTTGGTGTCTTAGGCTAGTGTCAGCAAATCCTAAACTTTTTCTGCAAAATTACATGTTTTTACTTGATGTTACTTTTAGAAATTAAAATTATTTGTAAGCCAGGCTTATCAATGATATAATTTAAAAAATTTTCATTTTATAGTTTTACTTCAACAAAATAATGATTTCTAACACATTGACCCATCTACTTTTCTTTCTTAGAACTAAACCTGCCTGCCTTCACTGCTTTACTATCTAATGTAGACTACAGGCCATCACTTCAATCACTCCTGTGAACTGCCTCATGTCCCATTCTGTTTGCTTTTCAAAATCAACCCAGTTGTCCAGGTTTTCTTAGTCTATCCCTAGGCCACTCCATGCTGATGGAAAACAATCATGGTGCATAACTACCTCAGATCCGTGGTCTCCAACCTCTGCTGGTCCCTCAGCACTGCCTGGCAGTCCCCCCTCTTTAGTTGGTTCTTTTCTCTATTGATTGTATCTGTTTTGAAACTTCTCTTTTTTCAAAGGTTTTAGTCAACTACACAATTGTTTACATTCTGCAAATAGTCACAATTCTTGCTTTAGAAAGAAGATGTTAGAAACACCTCACAGCACCAAATCACCCTAGACTCTAAAAAGGAGCAAGATCAAGACCCTTATTCCTGAAGCAAATTCCTTTTAGTGTTCTGGATGGGCCTGCTCATTACAATATTATGTCATCCATTATTCCCCATTCCAACTTTTCTTGTTCACTTCTTCCTGTATATCAGCATTAAAAACATGCTCAAGTCTTTTCTGTTTTTTTTTTTTTTTTCATGTTTCTCCCTAGAGACCTCTCTCCCTGTCCCTGGCACACTTATTGAGCAACATGCCTCTTCTCACCCTCACTGTCCCTAATCTACACACTTCTCAATGTATGGCTGGCAACTCCCTTCCAAAGATAAATGTTTTCTTCCTTAGCTTCTCCTGCACTCTAACCTCTTTCTTTCACTCTATTTGTTCTCCACATGCTCCTGGGCTTCACCTAGGAGGTGATCTTATCTACACCCAGTTATTGTTATACATCCAAAAGCAGCCCTTAGCTCTGGTCTTCTTCCTGAATTAAAAGCCATGTATTTAAGTCAACTAGAGATCCTCTCCTGGAATTCCTACACTTAAGCTCAGTAGTATTAAAAAAAAAACTTACCACCTTGTTCCCTGAAATATGCTTATAATCATGTGTAATTTTAATCCTGTGTAAAAACAGAATGGTATGTGGCATGTCATAACACTGGATCTCTGTTTCTTTTCTATAAAATTAGAATGACAAAGTGACAATGTGTACCATTATATGAGCACCATGAAAAACATATATATATAAAATGCTTCAGCTAAAATACAGTGTTACATAATGTAAGAATAATAATAATAATCTTAGTGTCATCTATCCAAGAAGATAAAAATTAAATAGGCATAATTGGTCAATTATCTCTCACTAGGATATTATTTTCCCCAACAAGAGGACATGTTTATTTTTGTTTTTATATAAAATGCCCCCTTTTGTGGATGTTATTATTTTTTTGAAAAACTGTCTTATCTGGGCTTTTGTATATCTTATACGGTTATTACTGAAATAGTCTCTTTACAAACACTTATACTTTAAATATCTTTTTTTTCTCTCTTTTTTTGATAGGGAGGTGTGAAGGATAGGCTTATATGCCACTTCAGCTGTTTTTGCTTTTTAATTTTTTTTGTTTTTTTAAAGTATAATTTATTGATTATGCTATTACAGTTGTCCCATTCTTTTTTCTCCCCTTTATTCCCTTATACCCAGTACCCTGATTCCCTCCAGCATTGCCCCCTTAGTTCATGTTCATGGGTCATACATATAAGTTTTTGGCTCTTCCATTTCCTATACTATTCTTAACCTCCCCCTGTCTTATTTTGTACCTACCAATTATGCTTCTCATTGTCTTTACTTTTCCTCATGGTCTTGCCCTTTCCTTCCTTTCTGATCTCCCTCCACGTGATCTCCATTTCTGTGATTCTGTTCCTGTTCTAGTTGTTTGCTTAGTTTTTTAAAAGTCTTTTTTAGGTTCAGTTGTTGATAGTTGTGTGTTTATTGTCATTTTACTCTTCATAGTTTTGATCTTCTTTTTCTTAGATAATTCCCCTTAACATTTCATAAAATAAGGACTTGGTGATGATGAACTCCTTTAACTTTACCTTGTCTGGGAAGCACTTTATCTGCCCTTCCATTCTAAATGATAGCTTTGCTGGATAGAGCAATCTTGAATATAGGTTGCTTTAAAAAAAGCTATTTGTTTCTTATAAAAGTTATCTTGAACTTTTAGATGCCTCCCTTTCCCTTCAAATCAATATTATATATTTTTTAAATTGTGAGATTTTTTATGAGCTATTGATCTCTCTTAAGCCATCTTCTACTTTTATTAAGAAATCCTCAGAAATCATAGTCTTTTATGTGAACTTTTTAAAAATTTGAAACTATAGTTCAAGTTCCACTGTGTCAAGCTCCCCTTGATTAGCACAAACTCTAAAAAAACCTCACCACTCAAAGTGAAATTTTATGTAACTTTTAATTCAAAGACTAATTTTTGTTTATCAGAATTCAGTGTGGAAATAGATGTATTTTGTTCGGTTTATCTTATGAGAACAGAAAAAGTCCAAACTTAGAAAGATGTCAAGTTGACACATGAGAGGGTTCACACTTTTGCTGTGATCAAAGGTACATGTTGCCACTGAAACTCTATTGTGGGCAAGTTTGGTGTTTTCCATCCATAATGCCATCATCATTTTATTTTTTCCTGTCATGCATTCAGTCCCAGATGAGAATCAAGAATCTACAGTTTTTACTATTTATATAATTCTCTCAGAACAACATAGTTTGTTTACATATTAGGAATTATATTTGCATTGGTATTAGCAAAAAAACTGATTTATTATGTAACAGTAAGTTTGTTTCTAGCAATGTATTTTAATTTCAACTCAGTACCAACTTCCACTGGTTTAGAAATAAATAATATGATAAAATTTTCTCGCCAATTCTGATTTTCAAAAATGGATCTGTAGCATTATCACATTCATATATTTTATAGTTAAGTAATATTTTGCAAAATATTTAAACATTTCAGAAAGAAATAAAGTTTAAAAAATCTTAATCTCAGTTCTCAAAAAGCACTTCCAATGAACTTCTATATACCCCCCAAATTATATCTCTATACTAACAAGTGTTATATACAAAAAGCAACAGAATACCATACTGTGCGTGTTTATAGACAACTTGCTTGTTTCATTTAATAATGCATTGTGAACCTCTCATTTAAGCTGATATAATTTTGCTTATTTTTAATAGCGGCATAATAGTCCAATGTGTGAATTAATCATACTTTATCCAGTTACCATATTTTAATCATTTCCGATATTTTATTGGTAAAGACAAGATTGTGATTAAAATTTTTGTACATATATTTTTACATGCTATGTGAATATTTTTGTAGAACTAGTTTCTACAGAAAGGGAATACATATTAAAATTTTGTTTGATATTACTACATTTCCTTAAAGTGGATTGTTCTATTATACATGACAACTAACAATATATAAGTTCTTTTATTGCATCTTCAATTCTGAACATTATCACTATGTGTGTATATGTATGTGTCCATTCTGACAGGTAAAATTAACCCTAAAGTTGTTTTAAATTTTGTGTATTAAAAAGTCTTGTATTCTTTAAATGGTTGTTTTTGCCCTTGTACCCCTCCTTTTAAAAAAAGTTGGCTTTTTATTATTTTGGGATAACTGTTAAAGTTGTGTAGTATCAGTTATATATCATTGTTTCACATATTTTTCATTTGTTTTTAAATATAAAGCTGGTTTATAGTATTTTATGTTACAGAATCTCTAAAAGCAAACGATTGTGTTCACTATATGCTTAAAAAAGTTCTTAAATTCCAAAACTATTTCCTTCCTCTTTGGTAGTTTTAACTATAATTATGGAGATTCTTTATTAATTTTAGTGCAATATATACAATACTTTTTAAAATTTAAGAGAATGTAAAATATAAATTATCTCAAATAACTATTTTTTCAAATATTGAACAAGTAGAATTGCTTTATAAAAAAGGATGTCTTGTGTAAAAAAGGAAAAAAAAATAAGCTAACATATATTCAAGACACAGACACCTGTTTAAACATGAATAGTTACAAGCTGAGAAGTTAGTTTAAAATAAGAATTGTAAGGAAAAGATAATAAAATTGATATAATGAAGGTAATGAAAAGATACCTAAGTCTGTATCTTTGTATCCTTGATAATCTGATTGTAAAATATCATTCTTGCTGAGCCTTCATCTTTCTTTGTGAATTACAAGTGTAGCCAAACCTCCCTTTTCACTTATTCACAAACTGACTCTATAATTTTCCTTGCTCATTGTATATAATATGTCCATTGTCTAAGTGTGAACATGCCATTGCCACTACCTATAATGTTCTTTCCGTCTCTGTCTATAAAAGTTTCATTCATTGTTCATTTGTTACATTCCAGGAAGTTTTTTTCCTCATCCCATGGAGGCTCAGTATGGGGCTATCATTTGTTTGTATCTTTATCTCTACCTCTAGAATTTGAACTCCATGAAGCCAGTGTCTCTTTCTCTATAAACATCCTATTACTAAAGGAGCATGAATTCTTTTTGCACTATATAAAGTTTCCTCAAATTTATCTGATACAAGAATCACTGTTAAGGATGTAAATACTTGGGCTCAGCCAGGCTACTGAAAGAGGATCTTGAGTAGCGGTGGTAGGGAATTTTATCAGAAAGAAAATTTGGAAATCATAATATTTAAGTACTTAATAAAAGCTTGTTAAATAAATGGAGGAAGGAATCCTTTTCTATTCCTTTGGAGTTTCCTATTTAAGGACATTAACACAAATATATTTTCCTTTTGCTCTCCTACTTTTTTTTTCTGTCCCTGTTCAAAATACATTGTTAAAATTATGCTAAGTGAAATAAGCCAGGTGGTGAAAGACAAATATGATTTCACCTGTAAGTGGAAACTAGTCAACAAAACAAACAAGTAAGCAAAAACATAGCCAGAGATGTTGAAGTAAAGAACTGACTAACAGTGACCTGAGGGAAAGGGGATAATGGGAAAACGAAGGGAAGGGTCATCAAGGAACATGTATAAAGGACCCATGGACAAAGCCAAAGAGGGATAGTATTGAAGGTGGGAGGTAGGGGTGGATGGGGCTGGGGAAGTGGTGTTGGGAAAATGGAGACAACTGTACTTGAAGAACAATAATTTTTTTTTAATCTGCAAAATTCATTACTTTTATTAGCTAACTGACAAGTGATATTCTGAGCATTCTTGTAATTCTTAAAATAACAATGATCATTTTGAGCAAGATTTTAGTGATTAGATAGGTTTTTAAATAATGTGGTGGGCAGAGTTGGAAAACTGTAATGGAGTATTTCTAGATCTCTTTAAGTCACTGGTTCAACTTCTCTTGGAAAGAGTTCTTCAAAAGACAGTGTGGGATTGTGGAAAAAGCCTGAGCCATAATACTATCTGGTCCTTGATTTGCCAATAACCGAGCTATGTGACCTTTTGAAAATCCCTTCATTTCACTGGTTCAGTTTATTCATCTGTAAAATCAGGGGGTTGGAGTGGCTGATCTGTAAGGTCTCTTCAGCTCTAAATTCCCTGATTCTCTGGTTCTTGTTATATCTGAGCATTTCATTTGTCTATGTGATTTCATCCTTCCCTCTGAGGTAATAATTGAGGGTTGATTATACGTATCCAGTCCAATTATCCATAGATCATAAAGATTTTTATTATTATATATGGAAGATTAAGACATGCGAAAGGCATAAGACTGAAATCTCCACAAAGCCTAAGGATGAAAATATCATTTTATCCTAGGAACTTTCTTTCAAATAATATACTGGTGTTTTATAAAAAAAAATAAGAACAATGCTTAATATTTAGTGTGCTTCCGTTCTTGTAGAAGAGTCAACTTTTTAAAATATATGTATTTTAAAAACATGTATTTAATGTGTTTTATATAAATTTATATGACATCATCATTGAAAGCACTGAGCCATGGCAAGCAACCTATTACAAGCTATCTATTGCATGATTTACTGTGCTGTATTATACCCACTGGTGGTTTATACCATGTGATGTTTTGGTATGTAAAATTTTTAAGACAATTAGAAATGGAAATCACAAAAATAGTTCATTTACTGTTGCAAAAACAACAGCATCTTTTTTTGCAATATCCAAAGTAACTTAAAATTTTTTCTATTATACTTTACATTCAATATTGCTGTATATTAGTTTTAGGAGTACAGTGTAGTACTTAGACAATCATATACATTACAGAGTGTCCCCCCTATATTTCCAGTACTCACCTGGCACCATACACAGTTATTACATTATTGACAACATTTCCTATGCTGTTCTTTACATCCCATGACTATTTGGTAACTCTCATCAATTTGTAATTCATAACCCTTCAGCTTTTTCACTAGCACACTCGCTTAGCTGAGTGTCAGTGTCTCAGCTCTATGATTATACAATGACTATGTACAAGGAAATTTATTAAGATAGACACGTGATTTAAATAGCTAATGATACCATAGGAATGACACAAAAATAAGACATTTTATAACTCTTTACACTATTTTTTCTAATTTTTAGTACTGTCAATTAATCTTATTATATGCGTATGTACATGTACATAAATGTGTATATGTACATTTACGACCTTTGTTTTATAAAAATATCATCCTAAGGTTGTTAACCAATGAATCAAGAAAAATAATTCTTCCTTGGCAAGTAAAAAAGAAGGTAAGTTTTACAGAAATATCATATGTAGTTTTAATCTGAATAATGACATAACTAATATGATGCAAACTACAGATTTGAATAAAGCAGGAAAAGCATAAATTGCCAGAATTAAAATGTGATCTTATGACTACAAATTCTAAAATCCAAATATTTATAGTTTAGATATTTCTTAAATTAGAATATAGCTATTGTTCTTATTAAGTCTGATAGACCTAACTTTTCTTAATGAAAAGAAAATAATGAGCTAATATTATTTTTAAGTGAGTTGGATTTGGATATTAGAAAAAGCCTGCCAAGTTTAGTTCCTGCGTCAACAATTTGCTAGCTCTGTGGGTTGGGCAATTACTAAAAGTCTCCAAACTATTTTCCTTATCTGCACAATGGGATTAATAATCCTCTACTTTTTATAAATGTTGTATTACAATATATGAGATTATACATTAAATGTACCTAGCAGAATATGCCTGGCTCCTAGAACATCCATAATACATATTAGCTATTATTAGTATCTTTTTAAGGTCTGTATAATACTTCATATCTACTCTCTGCTCTGCAGAATTTCTTTCTCTTATTTACTTTTTATTGAAATTCTGAGGCATCCAAGTATTTAAATATTTTTAAATAAAACTATGTTCATCTGACCAAATCCTTCAGTGTTTTAGAGATTGTACATTATCTCAAACTCATTTCCCCCCAACTGTATTGTGCTTGGAGAATCTAAATTTTTAGTTTCTGCTCTACAGAGGTTTTTCTACATGTTGAGAGCTTTAGGAATTTCTTTTTTTCCCAGATTTTATTTATTTATTTTTAGGGAGAGGGGAAGGGGGGAAGAGAGAGAGGGAGAGAAACACTGATGTGAAAGAGAAACATCGATTGGTTGCCTCTCTCTCACCCCCAACTGGGGACATGACCTACAACACAGGCATATGCCCTGACTGAGAATTAAACCAGCAACATTTTGATTTGTGGGACAACACCCAACCCACTGAGCCACACAGGTCAGGAACTTCTGTAGCTTGTAATAAAGTTGAGGAATGCAAAATAGTAAAGAACATGCAAAGAAAATATCATTGTTAATTATCATATGACAAATAAGTTTGACTAATAGTTTATTTAAGGCACTTATTTAGAATTATTTTAAATTTTGAATTAAATGATAACCCAGCTTTTCCAACTATTCCCCTTCCCAACTTCTCTACGTTTAGAACTTATGAAAGTGGAACATGTGTTTTAAAGGCATGTGCTGGACACTCATTTGCTACTCTAGACCCTCTGTTTTTTCTTTTCCACCCTGCTCTGTACCCAAGGAGGTAATTTGAATGGATTAAATTAACAGGTTCTTTGCACTCCAGCTTCCTGTTGGATTTGGCATGTGGGATTTAGTAGTATTGGGAGGGAAGGGAGAAATTGAGGTTAGGTGTTTATTCCTCTAGAATTCCCCCCTGCATTTTGTCTGAGGCTGTCTGTAGCCCTTTCTCCCAGGTTACAGCTCTCTCCAGGCAGCCGTGCCACACAGGCCCCTTTCTCTCTCACTGCTTCTGGTAACTACTCTCTGCTCTGCTTTTTCAGGCCTATGGGTACCAGTGGTAACGGTGCTTTTATGTTTTTCTAGCTCCCAGTTACTGCACTAACCCTGTGATTGCCTAACATCCTTCCCATATTTTGTAAATCTCTGTATGTTAGACTCTCCTCCAAGTGCTCAGTTTGAATTTGCCTTCCTCCTTTTACTGGGACCTATATCCCATATAATACAATTTTACATTTTTAGTGTAGTTTCATGTTAGTGTTTAAATTGTAATTTATTTGAGAATAAAAATATTTTCTACAATATAATGTAGATGTGTGGATTTCTAAGGGTAGAAATCCACCCTGGAATTGATTTTGAGTTGGGTAAAGTATAAAGATATGTGTTGGGCAAGGGCTGAGGAATTTCTGTATCTTTTACTCAGACCATGCTGTGAGTCAAACATGCTGGCTGCACAAGTAGGTGATGGAAAGGCACTTTGGAGGTTTCCAGTGTCTTGCTGATGAGAGCAGTAGATTCTATTTGTTTCTGCTATTTTCCCAGTATGCTGTAGCAGCTAGAGGAGGAATGTGGGTAGGGAACAATGGTAGAGCTATTTAAATTTTTTTCTTCAAATGTTATGACATACAAGCTAATGACTTAACTGCATTGTTGAACTTAGGTTAACCATCTTCCCCCAAAGTCCCCTTAGATATCATGGCATGAAGTATGGGTAAAAGATGAATATTCACATTTAATAAAGGTATTTTAGAACTATCTAATTGTTGGGGATGAGAAGAAATTGAGCTAACTATCTATAATATAGTAGAATAATCCCCATACATATAATTATACTTGATGGTTATTTTCATAGAAGAAAGTTTTTTAAAATGTCTATGCAATCAACATAAAACATTTTTCAAATTTGTTATTATAGTAAATGTCATTCAATTAGTAGATGTGTTTTTGGATAGATTTTCACACAATATATTTTTCAAGAATATGAATAATTAAAATAATTATATATTTCAAGATACTACTTCCACATAATCTAGGACAACCATATGGACTCACTTACTAACAATCCACATACTTGCATGCAACCAAACTTGACTGAGCTCATTCAGTTCCTTGATTCTGAATATATTTTGGGAGTCAAGAAATTGGGGCTGAGATAATATTTACTTCATCAGAATCTTTTCCATGAAGACATTTAACCCTAGACTTTTGTAGCAACTGGAGTTTGAATTCAATAAATGTCTTAGGTCATATTTGGATAGTTTTGTAAATGTAAGGTGATGAGAATCAAGCATCTAGGTTAGTGTGTCCCCATGAGAAGTGTTGCAAGTACCATAGTTTTACAGAAGAATGTTATGTACATATTAGTTTAAGATATAGCTATATGTAAAAAATAACTTTCTTTTTTTCTATTTTTTAAATTTTAATCATTGTTTAAGTACAGTTTTCTCACTTTTACTCCCACTCCAGCCCACCCACCCATCCCTCCCCACTTCCCTCCCATTACCACCCTCCCCCTAATTTTTGTCCATGTGTCTTTTAAATTTGTTCCTGTAAACCCTACCCATTCTGCCCTGAACTTCCCTCTTCTCTCCCCTCTGTTCACTGTCAGTCTGTCCTCTGTTTCAGTGTCTTTGGTTATATTTTGCTTGTTTCTTTGTTTTGTTGATTAGGTTCCTGTTAAAGGTGAGATCATATGGTATTTGTCTTTCACTGCCTGGCTTATTTCGCTTAGCATAATGCTTTCCAGCTCCATCCAAGCTGTTGCAAAGGGTAGGAGCTCCTTCTTTCCTTCTGCTGCATAGAATTCCATTGTGTAAATGTACCATAGTTTTTTGATCTGTTCATTTACTGATGGGCATCTAGGTTGCTTCCAGCACTTGGCTATTGTAAATTGTGCTGCTATGAACATTGGGGTGCAAAGGTTCTTTTGTATTGGTGTTTTAGTGTTCTTAGGATATAGTCCCAGCAGTGGAATTGCAGGGTCAAAAGACAGATCCATTTTTAGTTTTCTGAGGAAGTTCCATATTGCTTTCCATAGTGGTTGTACCAGTCTGCGGACCAGTAAATGTGAATTGTATTACACACTGTACTTAGGAAACTGTATAGATTCTTGACCTAGAGCACAGGTGGCAAACACAAGGCCTGCAGGCTTAATCTGGCTCTCCGCCTTGTTTCTACCCAGTGGCAGTGATGAACTCTTGCTTAACCTTAAGGAGTAGTTACATTTATACAGTCCATACATTCAGCCCTTTGAAGGCATCTGTGAGGCTGATATGGCCCCCAGTGAAAATGAATTTGACACCCCTGGCCTACAGAAAATGAATGAGTGTTGTTTTTCTTAACAGATGAGAGAAGGATTAAAAATTTTCCATATCTGTTAAATGATCTATAAAACTCACTTCAATTATAATTATTCCTCCCTTTTTTTTGCTCTCAAACTCATTTGAATCTGGTTCTTTACTAACTTAATATATTCAAACATTAACTGTTGAATTATTTTTTTCCAATTAACAATACTTTAAGGGTAGAAGTTCCATTTTGCTCAAATATTAGTTTACCTGTACTACTTTGGTTTTATGTAGAAACTAAATTGTTTCTACATAACACACATGAGTAATTATGTTTGGCCAACTATTAATATAACCTATATAATATGTTTGAGTGAGATCTTCAAATGACACATAGAAAAAGTACCGCAGGGGATATTAAATAGAAAGTGACTATTAGTGATGATATGCAAATATTTGACAGAATGCACATAAAATCATTCCATCTTATAATTCAAAAATAATTTTATATGGAAAAAGAATACATGCAGAAAACCCTTAAATACTTTGCTTTATGAAGATTCACAAAGAGATTTAATATCTAAAAGTATCCTTTTTTTCAAATTTGTATGCACATGTAATTCTTATACTATGAAGGTCTCTGAAAAACCCTTGTTCTTCCTTATGTTAGGGGCCTTTGTCCTGTACATGTTGATGTACTCATGAAACTGATTTGATGCCTTTTAACTTTATTTTCAAATTCTGGTATTTAATCTCCAGATTATGCTATCAGTGTAATGTCATTGAAGGTCAGCTTTGGGCAAAAGTATGAAGTATGAAGTTTGTTTTTTTCCCATTAGATTTATCTGTGCCATTCAGATGGATTTTCCATGTTTATCAAAATTAATAAAATAAGTTGAAACACTTGATGTCAAGTAAAAGTGGAGACTTGATAGTCTTTGCAGAATCTCACAGAAAATGAATTTATTTCCCCAAATATTTACTAAGCACTTACTATGTATCAGGTACTTTTTAAGGTGCTCACTAATGCTGTAGTGAATAAAAGTGACAAATCACCTATCCTTAAAGCCCTTACAGTCTAATAAGGAGAAGGCAGAAAAATATTTAAAAGTGAAATTAAAGTGTTTTTAAGTTTAGGCTGAAAGATGAAGCAGGATAGAAAAATATGAAGTTTCAGCTTCTAATAGGATGGGAAGGAAGGATAAAATGGAAATGTGGTGGTCAAGAAAAGACCAGAAAGAGAAGAGAAAATGATTATTTTGGCAGAAAAAGAGAAGAATAGATACACTTACTTAGGGTGTGCCAGTGTGTTTGAGAGTGAAGAGACCAGTGGGGCTGGAGCAAAGAGAGTGAAAGCAACAGTAGGAAGAGTAGAAGTGACCAGAGGTTGGATCCTGTCAGTCCTGGTCAGCTGGTATAAAAATAATGGCTTTTATTCAGAGAAAGTAAGCAGAGGAATAATTAAATCTTAATTATATTATGAAAAGATCATTCTGGTTGCTGGGTTGAGGAAAGTTAGTAGGCTGCAAGTAGACCAGGCTGGTGATGTGGAGGTGATGAGAAATGGTTGGAAGTGAGATGATATAAAAGTTGGGTCTGTGGGTTGTGGAGATCCCAATGTACATGTTAGATAGAAAGGAATGGGGGAAGGGATTTCAGGAACAACTATAAAGGATACTGGACAAAACCAATGGGGGTGGAATTAGGGGAGGGAGATGGGAATGATCGGGGTGGTGGGGAGTGGTGGGGGGTAAATACAGACAACTGTACTTGAATAACAATAAAATAATTTTTTTAAAGGAAGGAATGAAATGCCATATTTGAGGTGGTGGAAAATGTAAAAGTATTCTTTAAAAAGAAACATGAAAACTTCTGTAAGTAGAAATTTCCTTTTCACATGGATATATAATATGTTTATATGGTATTGCTATATAATGTCTCAAAGATCCTGTTATAGATCATCTGACTGAAATTAAAACAAAAAGAGAAAAAAAGGTTTATCCAAATGAAGGAAGCTGAAGAATTTGCTCAGGACTATCATAGATTAACAGTTTTGAATTTTACCCTTAAGTAGTTGACATTATTCCATTGGCATTCTATCCCTAGAAATAAAATATGTTGTTTATAAAATCCAAAAGAGAAGGAATAAACTGAAGTTTTCCCTAAGTAATAGATGGCCAATGGCCACTAGATCAGAATTTAACTGGATGAACCAGGAACGCCCAGTAATCAAGAAAATTACCAGCATATGAAAAATTCTAGTGAGAGAAGGAGGAGGAGGAGAGAAAAAAAATTCATGTTTATTCAATGTTTACTGTATTCTAGAACTATGCTATGAGTTTTTGTTACATGACATTTAAACCTCAAAACAATCCAAAAAGCTGAATTAAGAAAATATAATAGTAGTTAAGAAAGACATTGAAGGCAGAGCAACAGGGAAGTATGGAATAGCAAACATTGCCCGAGAAACTGGATGATGAGAGGCAGTAATGGGAAGGGAGAATTAATTCTTTTTTTTTAAGATTTTATTTATTTATTTTTAGAGAGGGAAGGGAAGGAGAAAGAGAGAGAGAGAGAGAAACATCAATGTGTGGTTGCTGGGGGCCGTGGCCTACAACCCAGGCATGTGCCCTGACTGGGAATTGAACCTGTGATGCTTTGGTTCACAGCCCGGGCTCAATCCACTGAGCTACGCCAGCCAGGGCAAATTAATTCTTTTATATTAAAGTCACTGAAGATTTTTTAGTAGTATTGTGATTTTGTCACATTTTCATTTTAGATTGTTTTGGTAGCAGTGTGGAGACTGGGATTAGAAAGGACTAGTTAGGAGGATATGGAATGAAGAAGTACAAGAAATGCAAGAACAAATGCACCATGACTAGGAGTAAAGTAATGACTGAGAAATACTAATGATGGACTAGATTCAAGAAACATTGAAAGTTAAAACAAACAGATTTGGTGATTATGTGGCAGAATTGCACATGATGTTTAAAGAGGAAAGATATGTTGCCAAGAATGATTTCTGGATGGGTAACCAGGAAAAGGATACTGCCTTCAGTCCATGAAAAAAGAAAAGGAAGGCAGGAAGAAGAAGGGAGGGAGAGGTGTGGATTGGTTCTCAGAAATGATTATCTACGTTTGGACATACTGGTTTTAAAGTTTTCTTTGTCCATTGCAGTGGACAAACAGAATGACTGATCAGTCCAGAAGAGTGGTCTAAGTGAGAGAGATTTGGGACTGTTCCCTATTGAAGCTTCCACAGGGGTGTCCCACCCACAGCCTGTGGGCCACATGTGGCCTAGGATGGCTATGAATGCGGCCCAACACAAAATCATAAATTTACTTGAAACATTACGAGATTATTTTTTTTTTGTTTTCATTCATGTTTGTGTATTTAATGTGTGGCCAAAGGCAACTCTTTTTCTTCTAGTGTGTCTGGGAGATGCCAAAAGGTTGGACACCCCTGCTAAAGATGAGATAATAGGAGTCAATGCAAATAAGATAGCGTTAGGACAAAGTAAAGGACAACAGACAGCATTAAGAGAAAGAAGGGGGAAAGAGGAGTTCATGATAGAAACTGTAGAAGATCAGTGGAAAGTCTGGAGGAATAAAGAAGAAAGCAGCATGGAAGCTGAAAGAAATTGAGGAGGAAGAGAAGAATCAACAAATAAAAGTGAAAGACAGTAGCAAAAAAAGTAAAGACATGCTTTGAACATTCAGCAACAGGATATCCTTTTGACTTGGTAAGAACAATAGCAGATGAATGGTGGGGGCAAAAGTCCAACTGAAGTAGCTCAAGGAACGCATTAAGAGATGTTGATAAAGTAGAGAGAGGAAAAGTAAAACACTGTAGTATCTCTAGTTGGTATAATAATGTTGGCCAAAGATGCCCACATCCTAATCTCTAGCACCTGTGAATGTTACCCTACACTGCAGATATGGTTAAAATAAGATTAAGTTAAGGGGTGGGAGAAATGGATGAAGGGGGTCAAAAAGTAAAAAGAAATAAATCATGATCTGAATTATCTGGATGGGTCCATGGTAATCACAGCATCCCTATAAGGGAAAAAAAAAATGGTAGGATAATCAGAGAAGGAAATGGTATTTTGTAAGTCAAAGGTAAAGGCAGGCACTCTCTGGCTTTGATGATGGAAAGGGACAGAATGTTAGTGAATGTAGGAAGGCTCTAGGAGCTGAAAAGGAAAGAAATAAATCCCAACAATCTCCAGAGGAAAGATAGTGCAGCCAACACCTGGATTTTAGCCAAGTTGAAACCCATTAGGAATTCCGACACCTAGAGCTTTAAGATAATAAATTAGCACTTTGTTTAGTGACTAGACTTGTAATAGTTTGTTACAATAGCAATGGAAAACTAATACATTACCCTTGGCTGTAGAAGGGGAGGGGTAGGAGGACATGAGAACATAGAGCACAGGAAATATATATGTGTGTGTGTATAAAATAATCAGGGATTCTTGAGACTACCCTCATGAAAATTTTGCAATATGGTAGGTTTGGAATTTATTTATTGAGATTTTTCAGTTATATGCAATTATATAAATAATAATCATTCTATTATGATGATTTTACTCAGGTTCTCTCATGCAGGTTTGCTAAGGACTAAAGAAGCAGGGTTGACCACTGCATTTGATATTTGTGTACTTACCACATTTTTATACTTCTCCACAGCCATTTTATGTATGTAAATCCCTTTTCCATGTTATTTTATTCATTTAGAAAATCTCTGTTTAGAGTTATTCGTGCTAACACTATGTTCTTTTTTTTTTTTAAACTGGTGACAAATAAGTTCCTGCAATATAATGAGGACCGATGCCACAATTCACATTTTCAAAATGAAATGAAAATCCTTTGATCTGCACTTGGTATCAGTCTTCATAATCATCCTTGACTAATTCCACAGCATAAGCATCAGAGCAGTAACATGTAAAACTTCTCACTGTCAGAATGACATAACACCTGAGGAGAACTGGCCTAGTTTAAAGAGAAGTTCAATCAAAGTAATCAATAAATGGAACAGAATTGTTACTATTTTCCTACCCACTCACTCATCAATTCAGAATTTTCATACTTTTACAGATTATAACCCAGAATTATGATTTATAAATATTTCAGATCACATGAAATAATATTTTCCTCTAGTAACTATATACAAATCATTCTGTGCTAAGCTGATATATACCTTCCTTATTCCTTAGACTATTAATACTAAAGGTTAAGTAACTCATGCATTCACTCCATCCTCATAGAAACACAAGTCAAACTTATTAAAATGCCTACTAGGGGACAAAGTTAACCAGCTGCATGTAGTTGCTGTTTAGAGTTGCCCAAACTGACCTGAAGTATATTCAAACAAGGTCCTCTAACACTCATGTAATTGTGTTTTAAATAAAACAGGATTTTTTTCTCTCTCTGAGCAACATGTTCTTCTGTGCAGTACATCCTTGTATGATTTCTTTCCTCTGTGCGATTACCTATGCTGATTCTTCCATCTGCACATCTCCCTCCTTCCATCTTCTTCTACCTCAGACTCAACTCTAATTTGACAATTTTGTTCCTGAACTTTTTTCATATTAGGGGATTTTTTTTATTCTATTTCCTTCTGGAACTTAACATTGTAGTTCTTTGTGAAATGATTACTCCTTCTCTACTATAGATGGAAGGAGTTATTCATGTTCTGATCAGTTACACCCACACTACTTACTTAGTGTGGGTTTAAAACAAAGTAGAACATCTGTAATGACTAAGTGAAGAGTGTGGTTTTACTCTCCTCCCTTACTAGGTTGCTGCACTTTTACAAATGAATTGTTAATAATGCTTCTATGAATACTGGGGTACATAGGTTCTTTTGAATTGGTGATTCAGGATGTGGGAGTAGGGGTGAACAAGACAGGACAACTGTAACTGAACAACAATAAATTTTTAAAAATGAATTGTTAGCTAGCTTCAGATTTTTATTCTATGGCTTTCTCGCTTGACTACCAATGACATTTAGTACTTCTTCAGAGTAACATTGCTTTTAAAAAAGAAACTATGGTATAGTTCCATTTGTCTATTCATTCTTTTATGTCCCTTGCTCTAGGGGATATATTGGTGAAAATATTGCTGTGTGAAATATCTGAAATTTTCCAGCCTGTGTTCTCCTCTAGGACTTTTATGGTGTCATGGCTTATATTTAAGTCTTTTATCCACCTTGAGCTTATTTTTGTGTATGGTAAGTTGATGGTCGAGTTTCACATTTTTGCATGCAGTTGTCCAGATCTCCAAACACAATTTGTTGAAAATGCTATTTTCACTCCCTTTTATGCTCCTGCCCCCTTTGTCGAATATTAATTGACAGGAGAGACATGGGTTTATTTCTGAGCTCTCTATTCTATTCTATTGATTTATGTGTCTGTTCTTATGCCAGTACCAGGCTGTTTGATTACAGTGACCTTGTAATATGGTTTGATACATCAAATTAAAAAGTTTGTACACAGCTAAAGAAAATATTAGCAAAATAAAAAGGGAGCCAAATGTATGGGAAAATATATTTGCCAGTGGTACCTCAGACAAGTGTTTAATCTCCAAAATATATAAAGAACTTACACAACTCCACACCAGGAAAACAAACAATCTAATTAAAAAATGGAACATGGGCAAAGGACTTCTCCAAGGAGGACATACAAAGGGTCCAGAGACATATGAATGGATGCTCAACATCACTAGCCATCAGAGAGATGCAAATTAAAGCCAGAGTGAGATACCACTTCACATGAAATACTGGTCAGAATGGCCATCATAAACAAAGCAACAAACAAGTGCTAATGAGGTTGTGGAGAAAAGTGAAATCTAGTCCCCTGTTGGTGGGAATGTAGACTAGTGAAGCCACTATGGAAAACAGTATGGAATTTCCTCAGAAAACTAAAAATGGAACTGCCTTTGACCTGGCAATTCCACTGCTGGGATTATACCCTAAGAACCCTGAAACACCAATCCAAAAGAACCTTTGCACCCCAATGTCCATAGCAGCACAGTTTACAATAGCCAAGTGCTGGAAACAGCCTAAGTGCCCATCAGTAAATGAGTGGATCAAAAAATGGTGGTACATTTACACAATGGAATACTACACAGCAGAAAGAAAGAAGGGGTCCTACCCTTCATGACAGCATGAATGGAACTGGAGAGCATTATGCTGAGTGAAATAAGCCAGGTGGTAAAAGTTGAATACCGTATGATCTCACCTATAAGTGCAACCTAATTAATAAAACAAACAAGCAAGCAAAATATAATCAGAGACACGGAAATAAAGAACAAACTGATAGTGACCAGAGGGAAGTGGGGAAGGGATAGCTGGGAAAAGAAGGGGAAGGATCAAGTCAAGGAACATTTATAAAGGACCCATGAGCAAGGACAGTGTTGTGGGGGAGGGCTAGATATGAAAGGTGGGGTGGGTAGGGCAGGGAAGAGTAATGGGGGAGAAACTGGGACAACTGTGATTGAACAGCAATAAAAAAACTTAAAGAAACTATGAGAAATGGAGAAAAATGGAGAAAACATTTCAAATTATAGCTACTCAGATTTACTTAAAAATACCCATATATACTGTCTAATGCATCAATTTATAATCATGACTCACTCTTACTTTACTGAATCTTCATATTTCAGTGAAATCATTTGGTTATGTAATAATTCACTTAATTTTATTATTAGAGTGTAAATTTTATTTTAAAATTCTAAAATAATGGTATCGTTATATTTTTATTCAGATCTATATACCTGATAAAATATAATAAAAAGCTTGTTAGGCAATTAATATGAGTCAGGCTCTCTATATTAACTACTTTGATTTTTACAACTGCTTTATAGTAAGTATACTTGCAACTATAATCCACATTTATGGGGTTGGCCAAAATGTTTGGGTGTTTTTTTTTTCTGTGAAATAAGACACATGTTTTACTTTCATCAATAACCTTGTTGATTTGGATAGTTTGAGTATGTATGGTACAATGTTGATTGTTCTCAATTAACGTCTTCACACGATTGCTATCAACTTCAAATGGTCTACCTGACTGTGGAGCATCATCCAGCGAGAAATCTCCAGCATGAAACATTGCAAGCCACTTTTGACACGTTTGATCATTTACAGCACCTTCTCCATATACTGCACAAATCTCTTTTTGCATTTCAGTTGTGTTTTTACCTTTCTTTAAATAAGGAAGCATAATCTGCTGGAAATGTTGCGTACCTATTTCCATCTTCCACATTATAATGACTGCACAAAAATTCACGAAGTGTGGTTCTCAGCCACTATATCTCAGTGCCTCGGTATACTATTAAAGGCCTTTCTTGATTTCTCTAGGATTAGATTCATACTATTGTTTCCTATTTCTTCTGCCCTCCTTTTTGCTGAGCTTGCATGTATTAAAGGGTTTTTCACATATTGTAATTATTCATATTCTTGAATAGTCTGGGCTCCCAAGATTTGAAAGCATTGACAACAGGAACAGTATGTTTATTGTACCTTTATCCTAGTTCAGCTACATTGAATTTATGAGTTTTAGTTTATTGTGGGGTTTTTTGCTGTAAAATGACAATAATACCCATATCCAAAACTAATGAGGGTATCAATTGAGATAAAGTATGTAAAATGACTAACATGCTTCCTAAAATATAATTGTTGCTCAGTTACCTCTATTTCTTTCTCCCTTAGTACTCTCTATTTTAGAATTTGAGAAAAAAATATTTACCTGTGTAGAAAAAGAACATGACAACACACTTATTTGTAAAAATTTAAAGTTAAAATGGCCTGGATTTGGTATGCAATTAAATTTTGAATGCATTTCCTAGTCATTTTTTTCTTCATATGACAACATGAAAGCTGCTCCTGTTGCACCGACTGACATTTTTCACTTACCGATGGCAAGTCTATTGGTCTCACACACCATCGGGAGATGATGGTAGATGTGTTATTGTGTGTATGTGTGTGCATTTGTGTGTATGTGCATATATTTCTTGTCTTTCCAAAAATGCATTTTCAGGATTAATTATGGAAATGAACATACAGATGAAATGTCTAAAGTGGGCATTTTGTTGAGTTGTAGCTCAGTAAGGTGGTTATTAAAGCTCTCATTCAGGTCACATAAAATGATAGAGTGTGAATTACAAAATATATTCTTATTCAAGTGAGTCTGTTAAACTAGAATAGAATAGAATAGAATAGAAAGACTTTTTTTACTGAATAATTTTCTGTCTATGGAAGGTCATTTTTCTATCTGTGATTCACTTATTAGCACTTAAATAAAATAGCTATTGGTATTCCACGGAGCACAGTTTCAGATAAGTTGGTTTGATATGAGACAATTGAAGATTTTAAGCCAGTATTTCCAATGATACATATGATATGTGAATTGTTACTTGTAAACTGAGTTACATAGTCCAGTAAGTTTAGAAAATTAAGATTTTTCTTTTATTGCAGGAATTATAGGAAATTTTAATATATTAAATATGTATTCCAGTAATATATTAAAATCTCTAAAAGGACACCTCCAGATGTAGCTTAGCCCAAAAGAATTTGACTGTTGGTTGCTTTTCTGTAAAATCCTGTTAACATT
Source organism: Phyllostomus discolor (assembly GCF_004126475.2). Classification (NCBI taxonomy): domain Eukaryota; kingdom Metazoa; phylum Chordata; class Mammalia; order Chiroptera; family Phyllostomidae; genus Phyllostomus; species Phyllostomus discolor. The sequence goes on from NC_040905.2 coordinate 58,941,981, forward strand.
TATGGAACATATGAAGATAGTTTAGAATCTTTGTACTAGATCACTACTAGTTCTCCAAGTATAGTCCCCTGACTGGCAGTACCTACACCACCCGGGAACTTGTCGGAAATGTGAATTGTGAGGCCCTGTCCCAGATCCATTGAATCGGAAACTCTGGGGCTGGCACCCATAATCTACGTTTTACCAAGCCCCAGCTGATGCTGACAAATACTACTGTTTGAAAATCACTACATTAGATGTTTGTAAGATTGACCACAATAATCAGTGCAAATATTTTAAACCAAACCCAAATTAGAAATGTCATTTTAAAATGAATAAGGAAATTTTAAAGGTTTTGTTATGAGCTGAGTTGTGTCTCACACAAATCAATGGGCTGAGTAAACACCAAGTGCCTCAGAATGTGACTAGGCATTTGGAAGTAAGGCCTTTTTAAAGTTGTTATTAAGGTAAAATGGTCTCACATGCGTAGGCCCTAATATAATACGACTGGCTTCCTTATAAGAAGAGGAGATTAGGAAACAGACGTGAGGGTTTGTACAAAGGGAAGGCCGTGTGAGGATGCATGTGATAGTGCAACATAAAAGAGTCACCTGGAGGCCAAGGAGAGGCCTCAGAAGACAGAAACCTGCAGACACCTCGATCTTGGATTTCTAGCCTCTAAAAACGTGAGCAAATAAATTTTTGTTGTTTAAGCCACCCTGTCTGTTATATTTGTTATAGCAGTCCTAGAAAATCAATGCAGGTGTATACTTAAGTTATTTAACTTTTGGACTTAGAATCAAATTGTTTCAATGTTTGTTGATATTGTAAAGTGCTATGTTTACTTTTTAAATTCATGAAAGCTTGCAAATATAATGTTTTTGCAGAAATAATACAAAGCATTATTGCAATTGCTTCATTATCTCCCGGGATATATAAACCATAGGAGTCAAAAAAAAGTTTAGAGCAGAGTTAGTAGCTTTTGGTTTGTTAATGTAATTAGACTTTTACTTCCTTTGTTTTGTCTAACTGTAAGTAAAAAAATTATTTCAGTACCAACTCTTCCTCTTGGTTTAAAGTATTTTAGTTTTTCTTTTTGTTTTTCCAAGTAGCAATGGTAACATTTGATACTTTGTTTAGAAAAGAAGGATTTATTGGAAAACATAATTTATCTTGTAAAAACTATTTCTTCTGTCTAATAGTACAAAAATACACTAAAAATAGAAACATATTTGTCTGTTGTTTGTTTTTTTGCTTGGTTTAATAAACATTTATCTTGCACACCATCAATAAATTTAATACCATTATAGATTCAGGTGATGTTGATGTATTAAATGAATTAGGACTTATGTGGATAGAATTAATGCTTTCTATATGGCTGCTTGTTATGAGACTTTCTCTGACATGTAATTCATAATGGTTTTTGTTGATTGATCTAATTATATACACATGGTTTTACTAGAGCTTTGTGAATCCAGAGATACCCATGTTTACTTAATGTTCTACAAGCAGAATTTAAAACTCTTTAGGCTTACCAGGATTGTTTCCGTAATCCTTAACTGAGAAAAGTAAACCTTAAGAATTTTTAAATGCCCTGCCTAAATCAAGCTTTTGGGACAAATTTTGCCATTAGATTTCTTCTTTTAAAGAAAGACTTAAAAAAAACCACTACATATTTAGTTTTTGTGTAAATGTCATAGAATTAAATAAGTGATATTATTTCTGCAAGAGTGCATACAAATGTCCTTGCATTATGGTCCTTGATTTTCAAATTTGAAGAATGAATATTGTGCAAAAAGAATACACAAAATAAAATTACATCATAGTAGGCAGTGAAAAAAGAAATATTAATGATTTAATGCAAGGCTAATAACTTTAAATTACTACATTTTATGTATGAAGATAAATATAGCCAGATTTTATTAATTTTAATAACTTAAAACTAGTTTCATTGACACTCTTGAATAGTAGATATGATTCTGTGATTTTAATTTTTTATTGGTCTCCCTAATGTGTCAAGAATATCATCCTGATGCTTGAAACATGCAGTTGTGTCTCTGATCTGTGATTTATCCTTTCTTTCCGCAGTTTTAACTATTTTTACATTTTTCTTTGTATTGCTTGAGGAATAGTTCTGACAAGTAAGATTACTCTGTTTTCTATCCACTCCAGTGTTTTGGGGTTTACAGTGTCATTTTTTAACAGAGCTTTAGCTCACTGACAGCCCAAGACAAACCTAAGCTTTGAAATGCAGTTTCACAGGTCTGTTACATTTTTGTTGACTGAATCATTTTATTTTATAACCAAAATCTTGTGGAAAATAAACCAGCAAAAACAGTAATGATGATCAACGTCTCTTCCATAAATTTTCTCTTCCCCTCACCTCTTTAGCTCCATGAAAGACTCAAGGAATGGCTGCATTGGGACTGAGCAATGGAGGTGTGGGTGGGTTGGCATCTGCTTCAAAAGGAAAAGTATAACAAATGACTGACTTCTTTAAAAAAATAAAATAGAGAGTTTTGTGGACCATAATCATTTCCTTTAAGCAGCCTAGGAAGTTTGTTTTCCCAGTGCCGACTAACTATGAATGGGGAAAAGAGTTGTCCAGTGAATTTTGAGAACTTGAAGCAGCAGTTAACTCCTAAAAAGGAAGGTAAATAGGTTTATCGGAAGTTTGATATCAATGAATGTTGATATTTGCAGTGTAACTTTAAGGAGTTATCATTTTAAATGGAAAGACATTTTGATCAACAGAATGAAAGTTTTAAAAGCCTCATGATTCAAAAAGGATGAAAACAAAAACCAAACAAACATGGCCTGAGAATACATAAATGGGATCCCGCTGTTAAAATGCCCATACCCTCATTTAAGAACGTCTCTTGTCATAAAAAACATCTTATGATGGATTCACACTTTTCTACACTGTTTACAATGCCTGGAGTCATTTATTGAGCCTTTATTGTTAGGCAGTACATTAAGCACTGTTTTAATCCTCTTAAGAAGCTCAGGAGGGTGAGAACTATATCTTTATTTTACAGATGTGAAAAGTGAGGCGTAAAGAGGTTAAGAAATTTGCTTGAGACAGCAGGAAGGAAACAGGAGTTCCTAGGTATTTTGAATTCTTATCTCTGAGAAGTCTTGCCTAATTGTGAAATAATTGTTGAAGGTTTCAACAATAAGAAACTAGAACATCTTTAATGATCAAAGCTCACACTAAACCAAACCAAGAGTGCTAAGGTATTGGTAGTTTCTTGTTCCAATGGAAAATGGAAAAGGTCTGTTTCTATGGATCTTCACATTGGCTCTATCTACTGGTTCCCTCTTAACCATTTACACAGTATTAACACATTAAAGTTAAGGTTTAAGAAGACATTGTGATATTTTCAATATAATTTTCAGTCTATATACTTTTGGTTTAAACACACTTTCCTTTTTTCACCATTCAAAACCTTTGTTATCTAAAAAGCACACTTCCTTAAATTTATTTATAATTGAGTTTTCCCCAGTGTTTTTAAATAGACCAAGCTCTCATCTTTAAATCTCTTAGTGATATTCAATTAGAAATTTAGGCAGTGATTCAGTTTTTGCCTATATGTAATATTATACCTAAAGAGATGGAGAAAAAAACTTGAAATAGCAGTTCCTTAGCTCTGCTTTAAATCTGGATTAACAGTAGTGTCTTGAAAACACTGGTTAAGTTAACAATATGAAAATGTCGTATGCAGCTGTAGTTAGTGAGTTTGCTTTCTTATGTGCATAATATGAGCTTGTAATGGAAGTAATGTCATATAGTATTTAACTCTGACATTTAGTGTTTGCCCTAGTAGATGGTCTTCCTTTTACTTAAGTGCCATTACTTTTATGTAGTCCATTTTCATTGCATTTAGTCCCATTTTAGTAATAATGCTTGCATGATTTACCAGGCAAATGCAATCTTTGCCCTGAATGGCACAGTGCAAGAAAAAAATGGAAGCTGTTAAGAGGCAGAATGGCAAAAAAGTATTATTGACCTATGCTGGCAGCCATGTGTTTCAATTATTTTCAAGAATCCATTTGTCAAATAAGTGAAGCGATGGGGGACGTCAAGTTCAAGCTGGGGTTAGTGCCTTTCTACATCTGATATGATGTATCTTCTGTAGCCATTTAATTGAATTACCCAATTTATTTTTCAAGCAACAATGCTCTACCAAGAGCCATGACATTAAACAATTAAATATGAGTTTAAAAGTCTGCATTTTGTGTAGTTCATCATTCCTCTGCAGCAGAAAGTGAGCCCATAGGTCTGAGGGTTCCTGACTTTGGTTTTAGTAGAAGCTTAGATTCTGGAGAACTCCTTACCTATCCCATGTGGAAACATTTAAGAAATAATACTTTATAATTCTATTTCTTTAGAAGAATGTAATGCAAACATTTAGAATTTAATTGAGATTACTCTAACTCTGAAAAACAGAATTCTATGAGGAAAAGCAAATTGGGCTGTGGTCACTTTACCTAATTAATGCTCAAGGAATTTGGTTAGGAATGCTTTTCTATGTGAAGTGGCTCCCTTTTGTGAAAATAGAAGAGAAATCCTAATAAAAAACACACACGAGATTTTCAAAAACTTACGAAGAAAAAGCAGTTAAGGAATATTTATGTTTTCAAATCACCAAAATATATTGGGCTATTTTCACTTACAAAGTTATGGCAACTTTTAGTGAAAAACAAGTGACCATAACTCTTCTATTTTGGGAAAGGGATGAAAGGAGAGAGATATGGGCTGGGTTCAAAGGAAATGCACACCTACTTTAGGTGGGATAACTATTGTGGAAAAACTTCATTTTTATTTATGTAATACTGGAGTATTCTATGACAAGTGTTAAAAGCGTTTCATTTCAGTTTTTCTTTTGTTGCTAACTTAGACATATAGATGTTTTTGATCTGAGGAGCATACTGAAATGCAGAGAACAGAAGCGACTTATACATTTTTTTTCAATTAACATTCAACAATTAAATTTTAATATGGTCAGGGAATTGTTCAGATCCTTTTGTATAGGGATACTGCACCTTTAATTATCTGCCCTCTGGTGCCAAGCCTTTTCTTTGAGTGCTTCCATAAAAGCTTATTGCAGCTAGTTATTGAGCAAATTAGTACTTGAGTTTTGGTGAAAAATGTCTTTATTAGTCCTAAAACCAGAGTCACTGTGCATTCCCAGAAGGCGTGATTTTGTTTGATGAATAAATCTAGTAATTATCCTGCTGTTAGGGCTGTACCGCAAATGTCATAAGCAGATAAACAGAGGGAGTAAGCCTTCCGTAAATTCTCTAATTATCTATGTTGGACTACTTATCGCCTGCAGATGATTTATGAGCATATTGATATATCCTTAAGTATGTTCATTTGAGTTCACAGATGCAAATAATTAAGGCACTAGTCATTTACAAAGGAGGCTTCAGGTCAGGGTCATTTCATTATAAAATTTCAGCCTGGCTTGTACTATAAAATAAGATATAGATATAATCTACTTGACCAGAATATTTCCTAAGAGACATTTAATTTTCTTTCCTTTTTTTCCTCTTTTTTAGGTTTTACTATTTCACCCATTATTTTTAAGACTTTTCCAACTTTCCTATTTCACCTCTTTTATTTCATTTTAAGAAATAATTGTTCCATTTTTAATATATCTAAATTGATTAGTGAAACAATCACTCAGAAATACCAGATTCTATAAAACATTTAAAATGTTGTTTTAAAATTTCTAAAACATTCTTCAAAAACAGGGATCTTTTTTTTCTTCTTTGACTTCCTTGAGGTAACTGATTTTTTAAACTGCAGACAATCCTATAAAGAATGTTTTATTCTTATACTTATTTTTTAACTGACTAAAAAATCAAATGCATAAATTATTGTATTTAATAATTAAAGCTAGCATAACTTGTACATGATAGGGAAAAGAGGTTACTCTGAAAAACTGAATGCATACATTTAATAAAAGTATTTACAGCTAGTTCTGAAACACATTCAATTACAAACAGTTTAAGAAGATGAATGATCCTAAGATGTTTATATTGGTACTTCTTGAGCGATGATGTTTGGAAAAAAATACACCAATTAAAGGAGATTATATATAGACATTTATATATATGTGTGTGTGTGTGTGTATGTAAATTAAGCAAAACAAATTCTTTTAATATCACCAGAAGTCAAGAGCTAAGTAGAATCACATGGATGTAATCATCTACTTGCTTATTTGATTTATGTATAAGGAAGAATCTGTTTCTGACCAAACTCTTATTAAGGTGAGGTTCAGCTATATAATTTTTGAAGAAGGCTACTGACAGTGTTCTCAAGAAATTTATTTCAGTTTCAGGTCAATGTATTTCTCATCTGATAAGAACATATTGGAAATTTATGAATACTTAAAAAAAATCAAGGACATTCCAGGAGTTTCAAAGTAAGAGGGATGGTGGCTCAAACCTCCACAATCAATCCAGACCACACAGAGCCCTTTATAACAGTGATTTGCCTCTTGATATTGGAGGCAAATTCTTAGCAGAATTGCTCTCAAATGCAAATAAGAATCATTATCAGAATTTGGTATATAAAGAGATCGTTCTATTTAATATATCAAGGTGGGATTTATGAATCTACCATAATAACATGATTTCTTCTCTTATGTTCACTTGCATGCTTTTTCCTTCTTCCAAAACACATTCACAGATATCTTCATATCCTCGACCCTATGTCACAGATCACATTTACTTTTGTGGGATTTAATGCCTCCGACTTGATATTCTTTCTCTTCCATCATGAACTAAAACAGCTATCATTAAAGCATATTAAAAAGAAAAAGCCAGTCAGTTTTTATTTTAGCTTTTCTATAAAGATGTTTGAATGCCAATCCACCTAGAAATTAGCTTCTGATGAATACAGAACTGCAGATCTGTATCTCACCACACAAGTAGTTTATCAACAGTATGTCCTAAAAATTAAGTCTGAGAATTAGAGCTTGCAAAAATAACCACTTTTTTAAACATTCATATACAAAATGACATTTTTACAAGTATTACATCTTTGAAACTTTCTTCTTGTCAAATAGTGCTTGCAGATTTCTTTAAGTTAGGTGAATATTCTCATAATAATTGTTTGATATTATCAGGAAAACCATATATACTTTGTGTAAATAGAATACAGACTTATCAATTAAATAAATATAAGCTAGTATTTTAAGAAGTAATGTTCTTCAAATATTATTTCAGCCCATATGAAATTATTCATCTAGGAAAATTAAAATAGTTTACACTTGTGTGAAGTTAAGTGATTTATCCAAGATCATGCAGCTAGAACTAAGTTAGCTTGTAAGTTCTCTTAACATGCCCTTTTGCCTGAGAGCATTGTGCTCAGTTTGCTCCTTCTCTTTAGTTTTCTATAAATATGCTTTGTACTCAGACTCATCATTCTCTTACCATTGATTAAATAACTCTAGAATTATGTTACATATTAAGAATTCCCACTTTCAGAGCATCTTTTTGCTTCTAATTGCTCTACAAATCTAGTAAGAAAAGACTTTTTCTCAATTTCAGAAGCTTAACTTTATTTTACATTTCAAAATACGAGCATTAAGGTCAATAATAAGGGATCAATAAAAATGTGTGGAGCAAATTTGTTGAATAAATTAAATATATACTAAAATAATTGTTTTAATATGTGCTTATTTTTCCATGGCTACTGTCTTCTATATTATCCTATTTCATCTCTCATTCCTATATTCAGGGGTATCAAACTCATTTTCACGTGGGCCACATCAGCCTTGAGGTTGCCTTCAACAGACCGAAATAGCTTTAGAACTGTATAAATGTAACTACCCCTTAACTGTTAAGGAGTTGAAATTACATTCAGCCCTTTGAAGGCAAACACAAGACTGATGTGGCCCCTGGTGCAAATGAGTTTGACACCCCTGCTATGTATGTTGCTATATGTAGAACATATACGGCACCAAGGATGTTAGGATGTGGCTCATATCTTCTAGAAGAAAGAAATAAAACTAGTATTTATCAAGTGTTTTCTTCTGAGTGAAAGTGTATTTTGTGTTTTGTTATATATTTATATGCAAAATATGTACTTTAGATATATAGCCTGTCTATGTTATACAACATATATAGATATGTATATGTACATTTATGTGTGTGTCTGGGTCTAAATTACTACACAGCTATTGATTTCAAATATGTGTTTCTTCACTGGAATTATTAATTTCTGAACAAGCATTTTTATTTTTGAAAAGTTAAAAAACTAAACAAGCAGTGAACAATTACGGTGTGCATAAAATTGTACTGAAACTATGATGTCTCAGTAAAAGCTCAGGCATCCTGGTTGCCTAAAGTTATATCATGAGAATTTTTACTTGGAAGATTGGCTGTGCAGGACCTTTCCTCTACTATTTGGATGGCAGCCACCAAGCTGCTCATCGCTGGAAGACAGAGAAGTATCCTGAAGATGCCTAGGAGCTCTAAGGCAATTCTTTTCATAGTTCTGAATTTGACTTGGTGGTATTGGGGTATGAACGTTTTCATCTCTGGAAAAATCCTTTGAGAAATAATTTAATTTTCACTTTTCTCTTTTAAGAAGTTCCCCCAAATTCCTATTTTTTTAAGTTTTCTTGGGGATCCTGTTAAAATAAATAAAATGAAAAGGAGGAAATAATATAAAAATAATAAAGTGTCACCGAAATGGCTTGCATTATAAAGTAGGTTGTAAATGATTATTTTAACCACCCCCCAACACAGATATTGGAATGCCCTTTCATTTAATGTTGGTGTCTGAAATTGGAAATGTATAGGGAAATAGGTAAATGGCAGTCTTTCTATGTGAACATTCAGTCACTGTCTACAGTTATTTATGTAAGTAATAAATTTACTTTCAAATTGATCTCACTGAAGAAAAAAATGTGATGTTAGAATTTAAGTAGCAGCATACCACATAACTATTGTTCATACATAATATGCAATCAGATCCTGTTGGATCTGTGATAGGACTATTAACTGATATACAAGGGTAAAAGCACAAAGGCAGAGATCTAATTCCCTTGCTCCCTGCCCAAGTGAACATTTTTCAAAAAAGCTAACTAGTTAGAATCATTGATTTTTCTTCTTTGCTATTCTATGATTCCAGCAAGGTTTGAGCTTATTCCTATTTGCATGACTTCACTAAATCTCAGTTTATCACAGACGAAATATGCCTGGTAAGGAAGGAAAGGAAAGTTCAGGAATGCTATAAAATAATTTGCAGTTTTTATAGCAATCTTGTTTGTCTGACAAAATTGTCACAGTACTTTCATGTTAGACATACCTAACATTTCTCTAATTCTGTTGTCTACTTCCCTGCCATTGAAGACTTTCTTTTGCATCTTCTTTTCAATGAGAACTTTATATAATCTCATTGTCAAGTTATACATGTGTGTATGTTATTTGTTTTAGGATCATTGTCTCTAAATTTGTATTTGATAATCTACAAAAACAAAAGCAAAACCCAGTGCAGCTCATCATAACATCATGACACTGGGAACTGTGCTTTCACTTATTGAAAAATTATGTAATGTGACTGTCTTTTCATACTAACATTCTGACTGGTTCACAAAACTTAATCTTACAACTATTGCTATACATTCTTCATACTTTTTTTCCCATTTGTTTTATTTGCTTTTCCTTTTCCTCCAAGAATACCAAACTTGAGAGGAATCAAAATTTGTTTGTTATTACCAACTTATTACACACATTGCCTGCTGCACATGTATTCCCAAGTTTTTAGACTGTTTATTTTTATTTTATATAAAGATGTTACTAGTATTTGCAGCCTAATACAAAAATTCCCTCATAATTTATTTTAAAGATTTAAATAAAGGTATAATTGCATTTAGATCCAACTTTCTATTACTAGCAGAATAGAAATTTTTCTGTATGTTATTTGGAAAATATAAGGACTACCTGTATTATTCCCATCATCCCATACTGACTACAACTTCATCAACAAACGCTTTTTTAAATTAAAACTTCCTGCTGGTATCTAATTAAATTATAATCAATCAGTAATCTGTTAGTAAAATTAATTTATTCATTTTTTCCCTGACAGCTAGAAATCAGAGTACTGAGGAAATATAACACTTATTAAAGAAAAGGGAGTCTTTACTTTCTAGGTGTGTACATAAAGACCACTTCACTTTATTGGACTTCAGTCAGGAGGAGGATAACATGCAGAGTCTATATTCTTTTTTTTTTTAAGATTTTATTTATTTATTTATTTTTAGAGAGGGAATGGGGGAGAGAGAGAGAGAGAGAGAGAAATATCAATGTATCAGTGTGCAGTTGCTCGGGGTCATGGCCTGCAACCCAGGCATGTACCCTGACTGGGAATTGAACCTGCGACACTTTGGTTCGCAGCCCGCACTCAATCCACTGAGCTACGCCAGCCAGGGAGAGTCTATATTCTTAATAAAAAGGAAAAATTCTGAAATAAGTCTAGAAATGAGAATTCATGATATGTAAAATAAACACACAAACAACAATGGAAGAAACTTCACCTATTTTTATTTCATTGAATTTTTTTTTACTTGCCTGAGATAACTATTCAAGGAGTTGCAAAGTGTATATTCTTGTTCATTTTCATGGTATTCATTATCTAATATGGATCAGGAAAAATAAATGCAGATATCACAAAACTCCACAGATCTACACAGGAATCCAGACTAATACACATCTTAACATGTGCTTAATCATTGGTGTAAGAACAGACTTTTTCTTACATAGGTATCTTTCTTTCCTTCTGTCTCAGAAAGGTGTTCCACACTGGTTTCCCCGTGTTCCTCTGACTTCAGAATTTTTAAAAATATGTTTAATCTTTCCTGTGTCTTTAGGCCTTTATCTAAGTCTCCAAACAGATCCTTTAACACACTTTATAAACCGCAATTTCTTGGCCTTACCGTCTTATCAAAAGACCACTACTCAAAATCATCATTCACCATCAATGAAAATTGATTAGGAAAATTTTATATATTGTTTGATCTTCCTTCCCACAATGAAATGACATTTCAGCACTCTACTAGCAGGATTATGCATTTCCTTCTGAAAATGCTCTCGTGAAATAGTGCATATCTTCAAATTGGCAGTCATTGACAGATCTTATCTTCCCTAACTTCTCTGCAGCTGTGGCCTCCTCCCATTACTTCTTGGCTTTCTCACTCTCTTTGGCTTGTGGTAATTGGCTTCTCTTTCCATTCCTCTGACCAACCTTTCTCAGTCTACTTTTTGTGGTTCCTTCCCTCACATCCATCATTTAAATACTGATAATTTCTGGAGTTCATCTGTGCTTCTCTCCTTGTTGTGCATGATCCCCCTGCAGGATTTCATCTGTTGTCAGTATATTGTCTACCTTCTATTTGCTAGTGTTGCCAGATTCTATTTCTCTTGTATCATCTACTCTCTTGGAAACATTACCTACATTTCCATCAGAACAGTTGCCCACCCTGCATTTGAAAATAAAATTTATGTTACCTAACAAAATTTAATCCTCACCCTGTTTTCTTGGTTTCTAAACTAGAAACATTGGGACCATTCTGAGCTAATCTTTCTCCTTTACTCTCTATGTTTAACCAGTTGCCAAATCCCATTGCTTCTACTGTAGAAATATCACCTGTAACTGATTTTTCTCATTCATGTAGATGCCCTAAACCTCAATATGCCATTTTTGAGATACTCAGTTTGCCATTTTTGCTAATCTGGGCTATTTCAATAGATTTCTCACTTCTTGACAGCAAAATTGTCTTTTCTATTCTCCTTTGTATTGCAACTAGAGCATTTTTCCAAAGAAACAATATAATCATTTTACTACACTGATTAAAAATCTCTTCTGGGCTCCTATTGCCTAAACAGAAACTCCTAATCCAGGACACTGAATAGCTTTTGGGTGCCCATACAACCCCATGAGAATAAATGACAAATTGTGGATGTATACAAGGTCTGTACAGAAAACTCCAACCATTGTTGATTTAATGGGAACCATTTGTATGACATAGATGTAACCTCACCCAAGGAGAGGGGACTGGAATGGACATGCATGAACAATGATGACTTCATTGTACTAGTCAGTGGGGGCAGTAGATGCCTTTGAGTGAGCATGTGTACTGTGTGGCTGTCACATTCAAAATGACAGAGAATAGAGCAACAAATCTGCATCAGATTTTGCATTAAGCTTGAACATTCCTCCATGGAAACTATTCAGATGATTCAGAAGGCCACAACTATGGACAACTGGTGATTGGCAGCTTCATTACGACAATGCACCCACTCATGCATCATGTCTTCTGCAGAGTTTTTTGGTGAAACATCAAATCACCCAGGTGACTCAGTTCCACTACAGGCCAGGTTTGGCACCCTGTGACTTCAGCCTTTTCCCAAAACTAAAATCACCTTTGATGGGGAAGAGATTTTAGACCATCAGTGAGATTCAGGAAAATATAATGGGTCAGCTGATGGAGATTGGGAGAACTGTGTGAGGTCCCAAGGTGCCTACTTTGAAGGGAACTGAGGTGTCATTGTCCTATGTACAATGTTTTTTGTATGTTGTAACTTCTTCAATAAATGTCTCTGTTTCTCATATTACATGACTGGATAACTTCTGGACACACTGTGTGTGTGATTGTGTGTTTGTGTATGTATATATATGTATGTGTGTATATGTGTGTGTGTGTGTGTGTGTATGTGTATATATACACATCCACAAATGTACACACACACATATGCATTTCTGGAAGAGGGTCATCAGATACCAAGTAAATAAATTAAAGTACCACCAACCAACAATGTAAAACAAGCTTTTATGACCCATACACACAATTGTAAATTGGCCATGCCTTTATTCCTCAGCTAGTCTTCCTCATTCCCATTAAATGAATCATCCTCCCAGGCAAAGCAAGTTTTCACTATTTTTTAAATAGTCTTGATTTTTCAAATGCTTTTGTGCCTTACTTATTGTCTTACAAAACTCAGAATAACAGTCCCTGTCACTATATTTCTATAAATTGTTAGGATTAGTAAGACCATTCTCAAAATAATATCTAGGAGTATTTGTTACTAGATTCTCCCTGTTTTTACAGTATTTTTACAGTATTTTTTTGTCTAGTTTTGAAAAGTTGTGCTTTGCTAAGTTCATGTATGATGCCATTTATTCCTGCATGACTCTATGATGATTCCCATTGACCTTATTTTTTTTTTCCCTGAGGAATGACTATCTTGATTCTTAAAAGATTTTTATTCCTTTGCTTGGTAGATTGCCTGAGTAAACATTGCTCAGTATGTTAGTTGTTGCATATTGATTCTTAAATATTTTTTTTAGTCCTTTGCTTCTTAAATGTTAATTCTTAAATATTTTTAAAATTTGGATTCTTCAATATCTTGATTCTTCAATATTTTTTCATTCTTTGCTTAGTAGATCATCTGATCAATAAAGGTTGCTCCATATGCTAGTTGAATAAACTAATAAATATAAAAAAATTTGAAGGTTATTTCTTAACCAAGACCATATTTCTGACATTAATTCTGGCAAGAGGGTAATAAAGCAAAGCATAGGAAATTTTAGCAGGAAAGGGTGCTTTAAAGAAGGAAATTTTTGAGTTTAAAAATATGAGGCCCAGCTTGATTCAGAGTGTATTACTTCTGACAGAAAAAAATGATAATCATCAGTGAACTATTGGAAGAAGATAACTTTTTACTGGTTGGATTCTGTTTTTCTCAACTTTTGTTCCACAAATATATTTTAGTAAAGGTATTATATACTAAATATAAAGAAAATATTTTTTTCATCTTATTCATAAGTGGTTTGAAAGCCAATAATACAAAGAATAAGAAGTGTATAGCCTGTGGTAAAGCTATGGAAATATTGAGAATGACACTGTGCCTAGACATTTACAGGAAAAAAATAATTTGATTCTGCTGGTGGTTGAACGTGAGAAGTGATAAAAAAGACAAACTAAAAATACCAGTGTGGAAGTCAGCCATGCTACCTATGGTAGTAAGAATGATGGAGAGTGTGTTTTCTGTGTGGTTGGAGGAGGGGGTGTAGGGACCAACATAATGAAATCTGTGATTTCACCTTGTGAAAAACTCAACATAATATATTGGATAATATTAGATAAAGTTTAAAAATTTAGAATAACTTTCTTTTAAAAGCAGTATAAAATAAGCTACAAAGTTGATGTTTGGACATCAATAAATCCAGGAGTAAATAATAAAAAGGATAATGTATAGTTATCCCATATGCATCATTTATTAAGCCTTTATTGTGTATTAGGAATGGTACTAAACATTTTCTTCTTCATTGCATAACAACCCAATGTGCTAGGTACTGTTATTATCCCAATATTGCATAAAAAAGGAATCTGAGGCTTCATAGGCTAAGGAACTTGACCCAAATCACATAGCTAGAAAGAGGCAGAGCAGGGACTTGATTATGGAAACCTTTATCCCAAAATCCATGTTTTCAATTAGTAGCATTGTATGCTTCCCTCTTGGGCTATTGAATTAACATTTTGACTGTTTTTTTTCTTTTTATTATTTTAATATTTTAATAATGCATTTTATGTTGACATAGCTTTATTAAAGATTATATCCAATCCTTCAGAAAGACAGTACAAAGCTATTTGTTATCTTGCATTACTAAGAGTTTTCTCTTACTAAGTTATGTTTTCATTTGAGTAGTTTAATCTTATAATAAGATAACATTATAATCTTATCTTCTAATAAGGACTGTATATTCTATCTTAACTAATATTGGACTTTTTAAAAGCCCCTTTAATGGGTATTCTCAAAACTGTCTCTCTTCAGCTCAATATTTATAATTTTATAAATATTAGCTTTTTTAACATTTTGATATGTGCAAGCAATCTGTATATTTGAGTTCATTTTTATCCCAAATTTACTTTAGGACTAATTTTGTCATGTGTGTATATGTGTGTAGGGTGAGTGTGTGTGTTTGGAGTTAATAAGCTTAGATACTAGGGGGGAAAACAGTGAAAAGATTATACCACAGATAATTAATAAAAATCAATTAGTTTGTTAATGAGTACTCTGTCAGTACCCAAGGTGGCAGAAAGCAGCTGGGGGAAACGAATCAGGATCCCTGAATAGAACATTTAGAATGCTTGAGTCCTGCTAAGAATTCAAGAGGAAATAACTATAAGAAGCACTACTTGGGTTAAAACTGGCTAAATTTCCTCTTGAGATTGCAGTTCCTCTAGCTAATAAATCTAGTAAAAATGTGATTCACCTTTAGTGTATGCCATAAAGCATTTTCTGAGGCTTTAAGTACATTGCTCACTGCCCTGTATTAAAAACAAACCCACAGTTGTAAATGTCAATGACTAAGAATATTAGAGTCCTTGCATCTTTCTTATGTTTGTAGAAAAGCTGGAAGTGCCCATTACCTCTTCTATGACTTTTTACATTGTATTTATATAAATGGCAAAAGTCAAACATGAGCTGACAGGGAAATATAAAATCTGTCTTCCAATGGTCCTTGGACAAAAAACCCAGAAAATTCCTGTGATGGCAATTGACCTTCATAGAAAGTTTTTAAGAACAACCTAGTCTGCACATTGTTAATTATATTTGTGTTAAGATTATTCTCTCCAGCATAAGTTATTATGGATCATTTATGGGAGTAACACAGAAGCGATGATTTACATGGAAACAAATTAATTTCATTTGATATATCTTCTCTAAGGATTAAGGAAGAAAAATAAATATATTGTAGTGGACTCATAGCTTTCATGTAAATTTGTATAGTTTTATTTTAAATAAACACAAGTTTCCAGCAATTGGTATGAGCCTAAATATGACTGCTAATGGATCTCCTTTTTGGATTAAAGACAAAATAAAACAGATGTTTTTAATATTGGTTACTCTTTATAATGAGAGTTAAAAATTTTTGTTTCAAATTCTCTGAAGTGGATTTATAGTATAAAATGAAATGTATGAAATTTCAATAGAGAACTTTTACCTAATAATTCCCTCTGATTATGAGTCAGAGTCCTAGGGGTAAAAGATCATTGATTCGACTTATTCAACTAGTTAGCTTTTGTAGATAACATGTTCCCCTAATTGCCTACACAATTTCTGGGCAGTGAAATGAAGAGAGATACCTCACACATCAGTAGGAGAGAAAATCGACTGAATATAGACAAAGAAATGACTTTAAGTAACTTTAGACTATTTTTAATCAATAAATAAGTTAATGCTTTCTCCCTCAAATATATGTTGCTACGGTTTCCTTTATAATATGCACAACTGCGTGATCAAAACCCACAATTGTGCAATGAGCAAAAAAAGCAGTGTCTGCACTCATTTAAGTAAATCAAATTATGATTTCCTTTATAACACTCTCTTAATATTAAGGTATTTCTTCTTTTTCCTTTAGTACATTTTTAATTTCCTAGGAGGCAACAGTAATAGTCTCACTTCTATGACCTTACATTTCTTTTAATGCTTGGGATTTTTCAAATGTTCTAGCTTCTGGCTACATATGAAATACAATTAAGCTTTATTTTAAAATATGTTAAAATGAACAAATCTCATATTCATTTTAGGAACAGAGAGATATTCTCAGACAAATGAGAAATTTTTCTGTGAATAGGTGAATTTTTAGAGAACATATGTTGTTAGATTTACCATTTTCCATTAACCTTTGCTATTCCATCAAGAAATTGGATAACATTTCTCACACTCACTAACTAGTTGTTTGATTTTTCTCATCAAGTAAACAGAAGCCATTCTGGAGACCTTTTCTTAGTTCCTAGAAGCCATGTGAATTCAAAGGGACAGAATGGCCTGAACTGTGGGGTGGTGGGTCACCACCTAACCTCATTCACAGATGCATGGCCCTCTGAGTGGCAGTCACCTCACACTTACCACAGCATTAAATGTTCATACAGAAACTTAAAATGTTAGCTACTGGAATTCATTTCACTTTTGTCTTTAGTCATTACAGATGTTTGCATGGGAAGTATCTGATTTTACACTTCCTCTTTAAAGATCAAACAATGGGGCCTTAAATTATTAGTATTGCCAGACTTGCAGTTGAACCACTGGGCTTTGACATTAGAATGTTGAGGTTGAAATGCCTGCTGTATCCCTGAATACTTGGACAAACTAATCTCTTTGTCTTGGCAAGTTTATCTGAAAATAAGGGTAATAATGGCTGTCTTATAGGGCTGTTGTCAAGATTAACACAAGTTGGTTTTTTTTGAGAATTTATAATAAAGCATAGTACATAGTAAGTGCTACATAAGTGTTTTCAAAAGAAATCATTTAATCATGCTAATGCAATCACAACATATAAAGCCTTCCATGGAGAGACTGCCAACCAGTGGAGCTGCTGGAGGTAAACATTTATCTCTTCATTCCATATTAGCAGTTGTAATGTTAATTCAACAAGTTGTGGAACCCTTAGCATTTGCCAGAATTACTGTTTGCCACTGAAGATGATTTATTAAAAAATGACAGTCTCTACCTTCATAGTCACATTCTGGTTGAAGAGATTGAAACATACATGTACGTAAATAATTAAAATACAGTGTGATAGGTGCTATGGAATAGTGTTGGAAAAGCTATAAATTTCCACTTGAAGGAAGGCCTCAAAAAATTTTTTTAGTGGTGCTTGAAGTATCAGAAATATTTCCAGTGAAGAAAGAGGAAAAGATACCTTTATTAGAGCAAACAGGATGGGTGAGCCAAATCTTTTTCATCTCTGCTGTCAGACTTCCTAATTTAGGCACCGGGTTAGAGGAGCAGCCCAGTGTGGGACATCCCCACTTTCACACACAAAAAAAGGAAGAGCAAGAGGGTGAGCCAAATCATGCACTCACATTTCTGCTTCAGTTCAGATGTGGCGTGTGTCACATCTCCACATTCTCTTAACCAAAGGAAGTCACAAGGCTGAGCTCCAAATCAATGAGGTAGTGATCAGTATACTCCATATTTCTCTCTCAAGAATATTAGTGGGCATATGAAAATGAGTAGGGGTTATAATCTCCTTCTGGAAAGAAAGAGAATGAATAATTATGAACCATAATATAAACTATTACGGGCATTTACAGAATTGTAGTAAATTTGGTGTGTTGGAGTGTAGATTATAAACTGTTTAGTAAACAGAAAGATATAAAACAAGATGCCACACTGTGAAACATTCCATGTATTTTGCTAACACACTTTAACTTACGCATGATCAGAAATGCATTTTTGAAATTACAACCCTGTCTAAAGCATGGGGGAAGGCCTGGACAAGGAGAAAATGGAGGAATAGATTAGTTAAGGGCTGAGATGTAGTGGTAGTGGCAAGGAATGTACAAAATAAATTCAGAGTGACTAAAAAGAATAGAATTGATAGAATCAGAGCAGTGTGGAAAGTAGAGTATGAATTTGAAAAGAAAAAACTAGAATTATGAAGGTTCCAGCTAGGGTGGCTAAGTAATGGCATTGAATGAGCTGGGGCATATAAAAACTCAGTTATTAGCAGAGAAGAGGAGTGGATTATTCTGTCAAGGTCACGGTGTAGAAAAGATGAAGGGAGGATTCAGAGAATAAGCCCTCTGAGCTGACCTCACAGAAAAGTGAGTGACTTAATTGGAGTATACCTGGCAGAAGGGAACAATGTGTTGCAATGCATGTGGGCATTAAAAAGCATGCCATGTTCAGAAATTTCAAGATAGTTATGTCCACAAAAATGATAGTTATAATCAAAGGAAAAAATAATGAAATAGTCAAATATTCTTGAATCATAGCGTTCTGGTCCATTTTCGTTCGTAATTTTTCATCTTGGAATATAACAGCATATGCCAACTGAGCATGGCATAAATGCAACAAAAAACAAGGGATAAAAAGTTTGTTAAGCTCAATAATGTTAAAGGCCAAGTAAAATCAAGTTAGACGTATGAGCTTTGAAAATGACAAAAAGAGTCAGAAGAAAATATTATATAAATTTAAAACATTTATTTCATTAATTTTTATTGTTGTTCAAACACAGTTGTCTTCATTTTCACCCCACCATCCCCCCACCCACTCATCCCCACCTCCTACCCTCAAACCTACCCCCTTTGGCTTCATCCATGTGTCCTTTGTATATGTTCCTTGATGACCCTTCTGCTGTTTTTGTCCCATTATCCCTCTCCCCTCTTTTCTCTGGTTATTGTCAGTTTGTTCTTTATTTCAATGTCTCTGGTTATATTTTGCTTGCTTGTTTATTTTGTTGATTAGATTCCACTTGTAGGTGAGATCATATGATTTTTGTCTTTCAAGTGGATCAAAAACAATGGTACTTTACACAATGGAATACTACACAGCAGAAAGAAAGGAGCTGCTTCGTTTTACTACAGCATGGATGGAACTGGAGAGCATTATGCTAAGTGAAATAAGCCAGGTGGTAAAGCATTTATTTCTAATTTTTGAACATAAATCTCTTTGGTTATTAACCTCAGTTTTAAGTTTTTTAAGAATTTGCATTTTATTTTAGAAATATAGAAAGAACCCATGGACAAAGACAAAGAGGGATAGGATTGAGGGTATGAGGTGAGGGTGGGTGGGTGGGGGAAAGTGGTGGTGGGGGGAAATGGAGACTACTGTACTTGAACAACAATAAAAACTAAAAATATGGTCACATAGAAATTGGCATCAGTAATTACTGCTGGGTCTCTATGATAAATCAGCCTTCATGATTAAGTGGATCTTTTATGTTCAATTTAGTTGATATAATCAGAGTCAACATTAATACTGTAAATGTCACATTATTGTTATATAATGCGGATATAAAGAACAGAATAAAATTTTATAAATGAAAGACTGTTATAATATATAGATTTTAAAAGGAGGCTGGCTGGCTAGTTTGGTTGGAAATGAGCAGGTATTCAAAGTCCTAATGAGTTTAAAACAATCTCAAGTCAGATTCTCAACATTTCTAAAAATTCAATTTGAAAAGTTACTCAATTATTAAAATCTGGAGGTCTGACTCAAGTTTGTGATCATAAACACTAAATTATAAATCATGGTATTCATTTACCATTGACAAAATACTATTTATTTACATATGATGCTCTTTTTTTTAAGCCATCATTTAGAATCAAAGGATGTATAAAGATCTTCCCAGCCAAGAAAAAGTTAATGGTATTCACCACCACCAAACTGATATTACATGAATTGTTAAAGGGTCTTCTTTAAGAAGAAGGAAAAAAACAGATAAAAATATGAACAGTGAAGTGACAATAAATAAATATTATCAACAATTGAATCTAAAAAAAAAAAACAATAAACAAACAAGCAAAACCAAAACTCAAATGAAGTCATAGATAGAGAACATTTTGATGGTTGCCAGATGGGAGCAGGTTTTGGGGGATGGGTGAAAGATGTGAATGGATTAAGAAGTACAAATTGGGTGTACAGAATAGTCATGGGAATGTAAAGTACAACCTAGGGAATATAATCGATAATATTGTAATAACTATATATGGTATCAGATGGGTACAAGTTTCATCGGGATGATCACTTAGTGAGTTATATGATGTCTAATCATTGGGGTATACACCTGAAACTAATATAATGTATGTCAATTGTAACCCAAAAAATAAAAATTATTTAAAAAACATGGTAGAAAATTCACATGAGAGAATACTATGTGCTTTGTATTCAAGCAAAAAAAAAAAAGACTGAATTGCTAACAAACTAGGTGAATTGGATAAGATACCGTTCTGTAGTCTGAACTTTAGACTCTAAAGATAACTTTATCCATATGTACAATATTGACTGAATTCTTCAGACACATTCCAAATACAGCAACTCACTTCCATGGGTGGGACCAGAAATCTAACAACTTGTCTTAGATGATCCTTATCATGAGGTACGTTTTAGAAACATTGGCATGATAAATCTGCACATGCTTCTTAATTCTCCTTTTCAAATATGGTCCATGCAGATTTCTGACTTCTGTTACCAGGATATTAAGGTAAAAATTTATGTGGATTATAGCTCTTTCCTAAGAACACTTCTTGGATGCTAAGATTCATTTGAGAAATAAATATATCTTCTAATTTATGGAAACTTGGTTCTGTAGTACCATGCTTACACACCATGTACTGATGGGTTATTGTTCAGACAACTGGTCTCTTTTATTTTGTGTGGCTAACCTCTTTAACTTCAAAGGTAAATTTTGTAGGACCTGTGCCTAAATACAGGCTATATTTTATAATAGTTGACAAATAGTAAACTACACATCCACAATAGCCTATCCAAAACCCTTGCCAATTGATATATTTTAAAATTCAGAATGATTCAAAGTTTACAAAGGAAAAATGGAACATATCCTATTTATTACATTATACACTGAGTGTGGTAGGAGGTATGCTTTATAATCAGTGGAGAAAAGTGTTTCTGAAATCATGTGTGTATCCTCCTGTTGTTGGAGCAGGTCAAGTTCTTACCCAAGTAAGCCTGCTGTGTCAAACTTGAGAATCTTGAGATCTTTTCTTGTTGCAACAGCAAGAAAACATTGTTGTTTGACTTTTGAATAACAGGTCACAGATTGTAGACCTATGGATAGTGATATTGTAATGACAGGGAGAAGAGAAGTGAAATGAATGAATGCCTTTAAGTTATAAAAGCTTCTTTTGTTTATTCGTTAATTAAATATCTAAGTGCCTTGTGCCAGATGCTGTGATTCCACATGACGAGTAGGGTCATAGTCTTCTTCTTAATATTGACATGATTTGAATTATATTAACTTGGACATTTCCCTGTTAGTATTTGGAAAAATATGTTTCTCATCTGGAATGTCCATTTTGTGATATGTCTTTCCAAATTTGATCAGAGTTAATGAGCTGAGACTTTTCCTGGAGAATTTTACCTTAGTTTCAAAGAGACCAGTGAAGCCCAAGGGCCCGTTCTCCTGTGCCAATAGCAAGAACAGTAGCAGGTTTTGCTGAAATTGATTATGAATGTCTCCAGCTACTGGCAAAGCTGAAGTACAACCTGTCGATAGCCATGTGAGAATAGAACAGAAATTAAAATGAAAGCAGGACATGGCAGAGGTAAAGTGAAGGATTTTGCTATTAGGCTAGTGCTTTGATCATAAAGATTCGAATGTATCTATAGCCCTACATCTATAAGAATGTATTAAAAGGTTAATGAAGTTTTGTACCTATTTTGGACTTAAAACTACATTGTCAGGTCAGCAAATATGAAGAATTTTTATCCTGTAGACTGACCTAGGAAATTTCTCCAGGGGGAAAAAATGAGATGCCTTTATGATTTATTTCAGAACATCCAGTATCTTAAAACTGTTCTACAAGATTCTGAAGCTGTTTCAAAGGAACTATGTAGAGCTAATCCTGTTTAAAAAGAAATTGGGGAGGCTCAAGAAAATCCCTTAAGTGAGAAATCAGAACCATATAGTACTATGATTGATATACAATTTATGGACCTTTGAATCAGATATGCACTGTTTTAATAATTTCAGGGAGACTACTGCTTCACAGCAGTCTGTAGCATAGGCTCCCATCATAAGGCTGTGCATATAATAGTGATACTGCCATGGGTTAAATGAGCAGAGCTTGAAGTGTTATTTTTTTAAAAAATTGAAAGGTTGTGGCAGTAATAAAAAGGTTGAATGATAATGCCTCTAATTGAACAGTTAGGCCTCTTTCCTATTAAGTCACTCTTTCATCTGTCTTTTTAATTATTTCATTATCATTTTGTACTGCAGTTCACAATGAAATGACCATTTGTGTTTAAGTGAAAGCTAATTATTAGGACTGAATTATTGTGCAGTTTATTGATCCCTATGGTGGATTAAGGGCTTTAAGTTCGTCTAGACAAAATAGTTAGCAAAATGACAAAAGGAAACATATAAGACCCTTGGGAAGAATCCCTACGCTCCATAAGCAATTAATGCCTGCCAGGTAATGGAATTTAAGTTTATACTAAATCCAGCAGAGCTTTGACATTTCAACTGCCTTATAAACACATTAGTCTAATGAATGAAGACTTATGAATTGTGTTTAGAAACAAGTAGGAATAGTAAGCTCAGGATATTTTTAGCCTTCAATTGATTGAATGAAAAATAGATCATTTTTTTCTCTGAATCTGATGAAAAATGGAATGTGTTCTTCTTTAAGTTTATCTCTGTTTATTCTGTTCTCTCTTGATGGATGCGTATTAACAATTTCCATTTCCCAGAGAACACTAATCTCCCTTATGGATGTGAAAAGTATGCAGTGATAAACCAAGGAAGAAAAAGAAAAAAATGTATATATACAAGCATATCCCAGAGATACTATGGGTTTCGTTCCACACCACCTCAGTAAAGTGAGAATCGAAATAAAGTGAATCATAATCTTTTTTGCTGGTGGAAGGCCTTGCTTTCAATTTGTGAAAAACATAACATCTGTGAAGTGCAATAAAATGAAGCACAATAAAAGGAGGTATGAATATACAGGGTAGGAAAATATAGGTTTACAGTTGTTCATATGGAAAATAATAATGAACAAATAATAATACAAGGATAAACTCTGTGTACTCACAACTGTAAACTTACTTTTTCCTCAGCCTGTGTGTAGATACAGGGTCCAGCACAAATAACGTTCCTCTTTTATTACAAAATCTTTTATTACAAAATAATAAGCATGTAATTCTGTAACATAATATCACACTCAAGCACACCATGTGACATTTTAGGTGAAATGTTCAAATTAAAGCTATAAATTATTATGACCATATTATTACCCTACCAACCACACTCAAGCAGGTGTTAGTTCTGCTAGACCCTGTATATATAATAATCATGTTATATGTTATTTATAGTATATAGTATATAATGTATAGTGGTATATAATATTTGGTATATACACATACACTTCTCTGAGTAAGAAGCCAGACACCTCGATTCAGTGTTGGGCAATTTTTAAGGCAATCTGTCAGTGATAAGCTCCACTGTTGTTATTCATAAGAACATATTCTTGGGGTGTATACCCTGAATCTTCCTGTTCAGAGCCAACTGTGAGCTGAGGGGGACCTGAGTCTAGTACTAGAATGGGAAACAGTGCTTCCATGCTCTAGTGGAAACCATGCAGAAAACTGGTGTCTTATCAGCTTAAGGACCATGAGCTGAATGCCCTTCAGATTTATAGAAGCTGATGAGCAATCTAAGGACCGTCGACTTACCTAGCAACAATAGCCTACCACCTATGATTGTAGGGAAGTTCACTCTGCTGAAGAGCCCCTCCTTGAACAACAAACTATCTTTCCTAATGAGTTATACAATCTGAAAACACTAGAGACACTAAGCCTAAACAACAATCACTTGAGAAGGCTCCAATCTACCTTTGGGCAACTGTCTGCCCTCAAAACCCTGAGCCTGTCTGGGAACCAGCTGTGAGCACTACCACCCCAACTTCACAGCCTATAGCACCTGGATGTGGTAGATCTCTCCAAGAACCATATTCAAGGCACACTTGACATACTGGGGAAGCTGCAGGTTATGGAACTCAACCTCAACCAGAATCGGATATCTCAGATCTCAGTAAAGATATCTTGCTCCCTTTGCCTTAAAGTTCTTCACATGGAAGAGAACTGCCTTGAGCTCAGCATATTTCCACAGAGCATCCTCAGTGATTCCCCAATCTGTCTGTTTGCTGTGAAAGGCAATCTTTTTCAAATAAAGAAACTTTAAAAATGAAAAGGCTATGATAGGTACATGGTGAGGTTCATAGCCATCAAGAAGAAGTTTGCCTGACATTCTCCATGAGCATGGGAATCCTTATAGGACATTTGGAATCTGTTGCAACGTGACTGAATCAATCTTTTGTCAAGGATATCTGTAGTAAGGAGCCGGTACTCCAGGAGATTATAATTAATTTGATCTCTTTTCCTTCCCACAGTTTATCGTAAATAAACTAAAAGGAATCAACAGACAAAAAGAGTTCTCCACTTTAAGTCATGGATAGGGCAGTGGACAATATTGATCTTCAAAATCATCATTAGTTTGGCTTTAAGAAACCAGTAGCTAGTTTCTATTTATATAGTGAGGGGAATGCTGCCTGGTAATAGAATAGCTCCATACCACAGCTTAAAATTTCATGTTTAGTTTCAATGTGTGAGCTTTCATAAAATCAGCTGCCATCCCACCTCTGTTGACATTTCACAGTTTTATGAATTTCAAATAACTTGTGAGAAGCTGCTATGGTTAATCTAAGGATTTATGTTTTATTCCAGTCCATCAGTTCAATTTTGGTATCTATACTTGGAATTTAAGATGTACATAAATATGTGACTGTCTTGATTAAAAGTGTACTTTGTCAGAGAAGCACCAATGCAACACTAAGAGATGGTCCCCAAGGCTGCAGTAGCAAACTCTTTGCTAATGCACCTGCCTTATTGGTAGAGGGCTTGGAGAGCTAAAACCATGTAGGCAAAACCTGTAAGAAACAAAAAGTTTTAGTAATCAAGATATTCTTGAAGTTTCAATAGAAATAATGTCTTATTTCCAGTAATCCTTTCCCCTTTTTTATATTTATAACTCTACTAATCAGACTACCTATCAAAAAACTACTACAGTATTTTTAAACAACCAATGTTTATGAAGTTTATTCTCTGAATTAGAGAATATACTAAATAAAGAATTTTCTTAATTCAGTTTTGGGAAATTATATTTTTTCTATCAATTTGTCCATTTCACCCAGGTTTTCAAAGTTCTTGTCTTATGGTTCATAGTAATGTCTTACAAATCTTTGTATTTCTATGGTGTCAATTGTAATCTCTCCTCTTTCATTTCTGAATATGTTTACTTGGGTCCTCTCTCTTTTTTTCTTGATCAATCTGCTTAAAGTCTTCTCAATTTTATTTATCTTTTTAAAGAACCGGTTCCTATAATTATTGATTCTTTGAATTGTTCTTTTAGTCTCTATGTGGGAAACTGTATGGCATTTCTTCAAAAAGCTAAAATCGGAACTGCCTTTTGACCTGGCAGGTCCACTGCTGGGATTATACCCTAAGAATCCTGAAGCACAAATTCAAAAGAACCTATGCACCCCAATGTTCACAGCAGCGTTATCTACAATAGCCAAGTGCTGGAAACAGCCTGAGTGCCCATCAGTTAATGAGTGATCAAAAAACTATGGTACATTTACACAATGAAATGCTACACAGCAGAAGGAAAAAAAGAGTTCCTGCCCTTCATGATAGCATGAGTGGAACTGGAGAGTATTATGCTGAGTGAAATAAGCCAGGTGGTGAAAGACAAATATCATATCTGACTTATAAGTGGAATCTAATCAACAAAACAGACAAGTGCGCAAAATATAACCAGAGGCATGGAAATAAAGAGCAAGTTGACAGTAACCGGAGGGGAGAGGGGAAGGGGATAACAGGGGAAGGAAGAGGAAGAAAGGGGAAAGGCCAAGACAAGGAACATGTATAAAGGACCCATGGACAAAGACAAGAGGGGTGAGCATTGAATGTGGGAGGTGTGGAATGGGTAGGCCAGGGGAGAGTAATGCGGGGGATGGGAACAACTGTAACTGCACAACAATAAAAAAAAATTTAGATAAACTTTTTGGCTGGAAGAAAAGTTCATCTTTTAAAAGAAGACAGGAGAACTTTAACCTGTAAATGGCCCTTTGTTTGATGGTAAGCTGAATAGGAAGAAGTGTTTCACGTTCAGGTTGTGTGAGTACTGAAGTGCCTTCATGTGACTGATAAACATTTTGTGGTACTAGAACCATGTGTATTGAGAGAAATTTCATACAAAAGTTACAAAGGTAGATGGTTTCAGCATATTACTGACATGAGCATTTAGAAAGCTACCACTCTGTCATTTTCTGAAGTTTTGTCTTAGCCGAGGAGCTTTGTTTGCTGTGTATTGACAGTTCTTATTTTACAACCCTAGTTTGACATTTAAGTCAAGAAATCAGAAAAGCCTATTATTTACTGTTTTTTTAGGACTATAAGACACACCAGACCATTAAACCCACCTAGGTTTTAGAGGAGGAAAATAGGAAAAAAAACTTTGAAGCAAAAAATGTGGTAAAATATTTAATAACCTATGACCCCATTCCACTGCTGCCCTCCCCACCACAGAAAGCCAGGTAAGCTACATTCAGACTATAAGACACATCTCCCCTTTCCTCCCAAATTTGTGGGGCAGGGGGGGGTGCATCTTATAGTCCAAAAATACAGTAATCTATAAAAAGAAATCTCTCTGACCTTAAATTTGGTCTGGGTATTCTTTTTTCCCATATGTTCTTTTCCATTTCTCAATTTGGGGAGGTACCAGTTTATCATTATTAAGTTTTTTTAAAAAATAAACCTTTTATGCTTAATCTTATTGATCTGCTGACTAAGCAATTAACATCCTTTAAGTATTTTATAAGTACCTATCTAATAAATCAGAACTTATAAATTTTAAAAAGAGCATATTCTTGAGTGGACTTTGAGGAGACCTTACTTAACCTTTTAGTTGTGTAACTTTTATCTGGAAGTGCCCTGTGTTCTAAGCTCTGCTGATAAGATTGGCATACATAAAGTTTTTAGAAATATCACTAAAGCTCTTTTTACATCAATAAAGACTTTGACAACAGCTATCAGAAACTATTACAAATCATTGACATTGAATTAATGTTAGTGCCAAATTTCAAGCATTTTTTCTTTCACGTCTTTACCTTCAGTCTCCCACAAATCTCTTAGTGTACCAACCATATTTAGTTAGGGCTAAATAAATATATTTAATTTATATTTAATAAAATTCTAGTATACGCATTTGACTTGTCTAGACTTCTCTGAATTTGAAGGCAGTTTTTTTGTTATGAGAATTCTGAAGAACATTTTAAGAACAGTTTTCTGTGTGTCTTAAAAATATGTGTAGTATATCAATAACTATTCAATGAAGAGGCACAGTTTAAATGTGAAAGTATATTTATACAAAATATAATTTAGGTGTTCATCATATAAATTTGATGAATTAAATTGAAGACATTCATATGCACAAGATAACCTATTTAGCACTTGCAAAGATGTTTGCTTTCATTATATTTCTGCCCAGTTTTATTGCTTGCATTTGACAGTGGCAAAGTAGCTAGTTTAATAAGCAAGTGTAAGTTTTTATAGCAATGATTATGGACTTTTATGGTATTTAAACTAGATTAATCAGTGAAGTATGATAAAGTTGAATGGTTAAACAGACTGCACTTAAATATAAAACACTAATGGGGCAATCTCGCACGAGGCAATATTTGTTATTATGAATATATAATAAAAGGATAATTTGTGGGTTTTTTTCTAGAAAAAAGATGGATTTTCTCAGCTTAAGAAGTCAAATTAATGCCTAGGGAAATAGGGCATCCTTCTTATGTGTAGACATGTTACCACCTACATGGGGATCATTTGATTTTTAAAACCTATACCTCACATTATGCCACTATATGATGAAATTGAAAGTTTAATGCTAGAGAAAAACATTCCAACCATCCCTCCTAATTTTTATCTGTGTAAAACTGAACATATGCTCCTGGATATGCATATTCAAATAAGGATTTATAATACATTTACATGATTGGAAGGCTTTGTTTTCTGTTGTGAAGAAACAGAAATGGGGAAGGTGATCAGAAAAAGCTTAGAAGGACCAGTAGCCAGGACTTATGCAAGAGTGGTAGAAAAGAGCATTTCTGGTAGAGGGGTATGTAAGAGGCTTTCACGTAAGCTAAAGATTCATGGCTATAGCTACAATACTGTTTATGAGGAAGATTTAGGCTTATGTAGGTAGGAAGTTACCAAAAACTTCTACAATAAACTTGGTGTTTGAATTTTATTTTTAAAATTGGGGGACACATTGATTATTATAAGCTTGATCAGCTTTGTTTTTAAAAAGATCACTCTGACAATGGTAGAACAGTAGAAAAATTGTATAAGAACTGGTTTAGGACACTATTGTGGTTATAGAGGAGAGACAAAAACTGGAGGCTCAGTGGAAGTGGGAATAGAGAGAATGACATGAAACAATAGTTACGGTGCTCATTGGATATGAGGCAGTAAAAGGAGATCAATAAAATATATTTGGAAAAAGCCATACTGAGTAACACAGTAAAGCTTATATATTCAGAAAAAGGATCTGAGTTTTTGAAAAAGAAATAATTGTTCTTATTTGGTGTGGTGGTTAATTTATATAGTTATCAATGAGGCTTGGGTCTTGGATATCCAAGCCAAGGAGGTGCTGGACATTGTTTAAAAGTCATGAAAGGACACTTACAATATTTTTTTCTTATTTTATGGAGACAAGCCTCTATTAACAGTAAGATATCAGATAATGAATAATTGGTATGATGCACTCTCATATTCCAAGAAAATGTTAGGTTGTAGATTTATCGTGCTCTTTATACACCTTCTTTTTCATCTTTTGTGATCCTAGAAGTTACAGTAACTTTATTTAGTTTCATATGGTTGATACAAAGAAATGTGTAAGAATGAGGCAGAATTCCAAGATCTTAGCCTTGGATAAACATCCAGCTGTCAAATGGTTGCAACTCCAATTAGAAGATTCAAGCATACATAAATAATTCCTGGAATTATAGAAACTAAAATGCACATTCCACTTAATACGGTTCTACAAAATCCAGAAATAATGAATAATAATATACATTTTCAGACAGTTACTAAGTCCATTGTTAAATTGTATTTGTTAGTGTATCTTGACCTTAAATGATGACTGTAGTAGAGTCAGAGCAAGTGATGCTACAGTGTCAAGTAAGGATCATGGCAAAATTGATTTCAAATCTGTTTTTTTTTATAAGACCTCTAATGGCATCCATTGTCCTGTATGTTTTGCAGAGTATTTTGGCATTTTACTAACATATTGTTTTTTAAGATATGAGTATATTAGCCTCAAAAGAAGGATAATCTAAATGGTTGCCCTGTATCAAACCAGAATTGTTAAAACTTTGCTTTTGAAGTATCATATCCAATCAGCTCTTTAACATACACAGCCACCTACAATAATAAGCTCAGTTTAACAATGAACCTAGTTATTGCATGGAAATTTACATTGAATTCACAAAAGGTATATAATCACAGCAAAGATAAAGAAAAATGTTTCAATAAATATACTAGTAGTTAAACATTGAGACTTTTCCTTCTTTATCTTCTTCAGGAAAAACTAAAGTTCATAAAATTTTAATCAAACAAATGGCAATATATGGTTACATACTTTATAGTCTTGAGTAAGGAAATAAAAAATAAAAGTATACTGTAGATTTCAATTCAGGAACACATTAAACATCATGGGTTTGTATCCTCCTTTCATTGCTTAATAGCTGGGGGATTTTGAAAGTAACTTCTAAGACTCAGGTTTGTCATTGGAAAAATAGGAATAATAATAGTATGTGTCTATTTTACAAGGAGATTGTACAGCTGATATGAGTAACTAGTGAACAACAGTTAACACAACACCTAGATAATAAAGCCACTTAATAAATTTTAGTTGTTCTTATATAATAAAATATTCATTTAAATAACGTTCTTATTTGGTTTTATTTTTCTGCTCTTATTTTCATGCTTTATATTTATTAAATAATTAATAGAAATTTTAGGATAATTTTAAAGAGCATGTATTATATATGGGCAATTATAATGTGCTTAACATGGAATTAATTCAATGCTTTACATGTCAGAGTACCCCATAGCTTCTTATATTACTCATTTACTATTTATTTTATTAAATCAATATGTACTACCTTCCTACCATCTGCTAAATCACTGAAGCTACAGTGGTGAGAATAACCAGACATGTCCCTGCCCTCATTGAGTTTATGGACTTTGAGATAGTAATTTTATGGACTTTGAGATAGTAATCACACGAACAAATGAGAAATTGAAACTGTGGTTACAGCCTTGGTTACAGAATTTGTTGCACTCCAAATAAGAATAAGATAGATATTGGACTTCTGGCCAAGGTAGAGGTGGAGGTAGACACACTGTGCCTCCTGGTACAACCAAAATAAGGACAACGACCATTTTGAAACAAAAAACAACCAGTACCGACAGAAAATTGAACTGTATGGAAGTCTGACAACCAAGGAGTTAAAGAAGAAAGTTTCTTCCAGATGGGTAGGAGGGGTGGAGTCGGGCAGCCAAGGCAGAGATCACTCGCAGCAAAGCAGAGGCTGGCAGACCCCAGTCCCACAAGGCAGCAGTGGGCAGACCCTGTGAGGTGGTGGACTGTGGAGGGGCACATTGGACAAGATGGCTGGTGCACTGGGCGGTCCCACATTCATGCACAGATAAACAAGGCAAAAATGGGGAGCGAGTAAGACCATGCAACCCAGGGTCCCGGTGCCAGAAAATAAAGCCTCAAAACACAGATTGAAAACACCTGTGGGGGTTGAGGTGCTGGGAGAAACTCCCAGCCTCACAGGAGAGTTAGTTGGAGAGACCCACAGGGTCCTAGAACCTACACAAGCTCTTCTGGGAACTAGCACCAGAAGGGCCCAATTTGCTTGTGGGAAGTGGCAGAAGTGACTGAAATCCAGCAGAGAGTGGAGCAAGTACCATTGTTCCCTCTTGGACCCCTGCCCCACAAACAGCATCACAACCCAGTGACTGGGTTGCCCTACCCTGGAGAATACCTAAGGTTCCACCCCTCCCTACTTAACAGGTGCACTGAAACAAAAAAAAAATGGCCGAAATGAAAGAACAGGTCAAAGCTCCAGAAAAAAATCAACTAAGCAACAAAGAGATAGCCAACCTATCAGATGCACAGTTCAAAACAATGGTAATCAGGTTGCTTACAGAATTGGTTGAATTTGGTCACAAATTAGATTTAAAAATGAAGGCTATGCTAAGTAAAATAAAGGAAAATGTACAGGGAACCAATAGTGATGGGAAGGAAACTAGGACTCAAATCAATGGAATGGAACAGAAGGAAGAAAGAAACAATCAAACAGAAAAGACTGAAGAAATAAGAATTCAAAAAAATGAGGAGAGGCCTAGGAACTCCCAGGACATCTTTAAACATTCCAACATCCAAATTATAGGGATACCAGAAGGAGAAGAAGAGCAACAAGTGGAAAAGTTATTTGAACAAATTATAAAGGAAAACTTCCCTATTCTGGCAAAGAAATAGATTTCCAAGAAGTCCAGGAAGCTCAGAGAGTTTCAAGGAAGCTGGATCCAAGGAGGAACACACCAAGGCACATCATAATTACATTAGCCAAGATGAAAGATAAGGAGAGAATCTTAAAAGCAACAAGAGAAAAGGAGACAGTTACCTACAAAGGAGTGCCCATCAGATTGTCAGCTGATTTCTCAAAAAAGACCTTACAGGCAAGAAGGGGCTGGAAAGAAGTGTTCCAAGTCATGAAAGGTAAGGACCTACATCCAAGATTGCCCTATCTAGCAAAGCTTTCATTTAGAATGGAAGGACACATAAAGTGCTTCCCTGATAAGGTCAAGTTAAAGGAGTTCATCATCACCAAGTCCTTATTATATGAAATGTTAAAGGGACTTATCTAAGAAAAAGAAGATAAAAAATATGTACAGTAAAAGACAGCAAACTTACAATTAACAACCACACCTAAAACAAAACAAAAACAAAAACAAAGTAAACAAACAACTAGAACAGGAACAGAACCACAGAAATGAAGATCACATGGAGGGTTAGCAACAGGGGAGTGGGAGAGGAGACGGGGAAAAGGTACAGAGAATAAGTAGCATAGATGGTAGGTAGAAAATAGACAGGGGGTGGGGGGTAAGAATAGTATGGGAAATGTAGAAGCTAAAGAACTTATAAGTATGACACATGGACATGAACTAAAAGGGAGAATGTGGGTGGGAGATGGTATGCAGGGTGGAGGGTAGTGAAGGGGGGGAAATGGGACAACTGTAATAGCATAATCAATAAAATATATTAAAAAACCTAACAATATAAAGGAGAAATAAAACATAATAAAATGCATATAATGATGCATATATGCTTAGGAGTGGCTACTCTATTAGACATAAATAAATGAATGTGAGTGCTACAAACAAACAAAAAAAAGAATAAGATAGATATTCATGCTAGGAATATAAAGGTCAATATGCCTGCAGTTTTGCTAATAATGTTAATACATTTTATAAATATGTATCTTTATTTAAATATATAGTTAATTAAGTAAAGCATAACACATCTAGTTTAGTGACTGATGCATAATCAGAACCTAGTAAATATTAGCCTAACATCTATCCATAATTATATGCATATTTACATATATTACTATAGTGGAAATCATCATTTGAGGCCATATGCAGTGTTAATCCCAATATGCCTCCCAATATACTTTAAAATGAGTTCTCTCTACCATTATCATAATTACATATGTACTATAAATAGCAGTAATATCCACTGAGATGTTATATGTAACTGAAATAAGGATTATTCTTACTATTGATCTATCTATTATACTAACACTTAATATATAACAAAATATTTGTGACTTTCTTTTTTATTACCATTTTTATTGTTGTTCAAGGAGAGTTGTCTG
This sequence comes from Phyllostomus discolor, assembly GCF_004126475.2. Taxonomy (NCBI): domain Eukaryota; kingdom Metazoa; phylum Chordata; class Mammalia; order Chiroptera; family Phyllostomidae; genus Phyllostomus; species Phyllostomus discolor. Next base: position 58,975,532 of record NC_040905.2, read on the forward strand.
CATTTTCCCCCCTCTACTCCCCTCATCCCAGCCATCCCCACCTCCCTCATCTGATCCCAACACCCTTGGTTTTGTCCATGTGTCCTTTATAGTTGTTCATGAAAACCCTTCCCCCCTTTTCCCCCCATATTAGAACTGTAGACCCTTAAAATCAACTTAGTCTAAATTTCTCATAGTTTCTGTATTCTCACTATCATACATTTGGAAGATAGTTAAAAATTTCGAAAGAATTCAAAGACATTTGAATTTTACAATAATAAGTTGGAATAAACAAAATGATTTACATCCATGTTCTTAGGATAAATCAACATTGTAAAAATTTAGTTCTCCTCAGGATAATGTACAAATCAAATACAATCTCAAAAAATTGCTATGGGAAAATAATCAAGTAGAGATTTTTATAAAAACCTGAAAAGGTAGCAAAAATGTTAAGGGGTAATTCTGCCATATATTGCAACATAATATATAAAATCTCTATTAACAGAGTGTCAATTAAACTAATGTGTGTTTGGCTTATTAATAGGCCAGTGGAATAGAATGGACATCCAGAAATAGATCCTAAAGTTTAAAATGAAGTATGGTATATGATCAAGTTGGCCTTATAAATACATGTGTGTTGAGGGGGAAGGTATACTTGAAAAAAATTGTTAAGGTAACTGGATAGCAATTTAGAAAAATATAAATGGGTCAGAAACCTGTATTTAAAATTAATTAAACCATAGATTTATTCATGTAAAACAAGGATGAATTTTTCATAATCTTGGAAAATTAGAGACCTTTCCAATATAATTCAAAATTCAGAATTGGTAACAGATAAAATTGATAAATTCAAATACATTTTTTAAAAGTCTCTATGCATGGGAGCTAAAAAAACTTTCACAAGCAAAATCAAAATAATGTACTAGAAGAAAATATTCCAGCATTTTTCACAAATGATGATTTAGTCTCCAAATAAATGTTAAAAACTGAGAAGATCATAAAGTAATAGAAAAAGGGGAATAAAGTATGAGGATATATTTAAAAAAGGTAAATGACCCATAAATATATGAGCACATGTTCAATGTCACATGAAGAGAAGTGTAAAACAAAATTACATTAAAATGCTCTTTCTTACTAGCAGATTGGAAACAATTAAAAAATTGGACCACAAACTCAGCTGGCAGAGCTTTGGAGAACAATCATTTTCATGTATTGCCGATAAGCATAAAATATTACATAAATCCACTGGAGGATTATTTGGCACTATTAATAAAATAATGTATGTATTTTTCCTTTGACTCAACAATTCCACCAATTAGCACTCACATTTAAAGTAAATCTCTACAAATATGAAGTAAAATACACACAGGTTTCTCATGTAGGTTTTTAGAGTGAAAGACTATATGTTAAATGTTCGTTAAATGGGGGCTATGGTACACATTCAAACTGATGAGTCGATTTATGTAAATTCAGATACCTTTTTTTTAAAGCAAGAAATAATCTGTCTACACTGCTGTACATTGTGATGCTTTTGGTTTTTCCTCTGGAAAACTAATGATTTTTAATGCTCAAGTTGAACTACCTCACACTACCTTTTTACATGTTATATTACTTAGTTTTTAATCTTTTTTATGCATTCTGGATAAGTTTCTCAAATTTACTCTCCTTACTGCTGACTTGATTTTCTGTAATGAAATCCAACTGGGACTACCTCCAATGTGGATTTTTATTATGCCACTTTCATGTTGCCAGCCCCCTTTCCATCGTAACTCAGTCAGTTTTATCCTTAAGGCTTCTTGCTTCTGCTTCCTATAACTCATTTTCTCTTGAATTATTTTGAGGACAACAAGCTGCTACTTGCTTTTTAAAAAGTATATAATATCTATTTTTCTTGTGAAGGCTGTTTTCAGTTATTTTTTTCCCTGTGACTATTAAGTATAGTAGTCATTGTACATCATTCATGTATTTTTATTTGCTTTGACTGGGCAGAGTGGTTGCCCTCCGGGTAGATGCCATGTCTCACAGCTCCTGTTACTATTTACATGAATGGTAGGGGGTTTATCCTCTTATATGTCAGCCTGAAGCACCACCCTAAGCTTGATTTGCAATTCCTAAATTAGTTCTGTAAATTGAACTTCCATCATTTGGAGCTTCAATGCTAAGCTTCTCGTATTCCAGTATTCACTTACTGTTGGAAGTCTGAACATAAATTGCTATATCCTTACTTCTTCCTCATTACTACTCCTTGCTTTTTTCCCCATTTTTCTACTTCTGAATATAATATTTGAATCAACATAGTTCTACTTTAGTATAAGAAGGAGAGAAGCCAATACATGTTGCAGATAGGGCTGTTCATGGTTACTGTGTTCTGAATTTTTGTGCATATTTTGTTTTATTTAGAGGATTTATTTTGGTGTAGAATGTGGATTGTTTTATATGTAGTATAAGAATATGTCATGATTTATTAAGCCAATCTTTTACCTACATTTATGTCCATAGCTTTTTCTTTGGTTTACTTTGGGTTATTGTTAAATCTTCATAAGCACTTTAATTGCTGATTGGTACAACAATATTACACATGTGTTATCTGCTGCCCTTTTAATCCCAAAGCCTTAGTGTATTTTTGTATTTGTTTCCTTTTCCAATGGTGAATAATGTTCAGGGATATTTTCTTCTAGATCTTAAAGAATAACTGTATTAGCTCTCCCTCTAATACAATAGTCTTATATTTGTGTCCCTTTCTTCCTTGCTTGCAATACAAGCATTGTGTTTAAAAAGTGTACCTGACTTTTCCTTGACTCCATGCACCATCTTGCTGGGCACTGGTTAAATTGTCTTTTGAAGATTACGTTAATATGCATATCTCCTTGCCTGGTTGTCAGTTTATCAGGCATTTGTCTATTGTGACTTTGCTGCACTTGAAGTTGTCTACTTTCAATACCTCATATACACTACAAGGCTCCCATATTCTGTACAAGAAAAATTTTTATCTCCAGCATACAATCATGAGTGTTAAATATCATATAATAGGAGCAGCCACTTCTCATTTCCAACCTAACTTAAGTATCAGCTTTCCATACACACACACACACACACACACGCATGCATACATACACATACACACATTCCAAAAGGTATTGGTAAAGTTCATATTTGAGGCCATTCCACAGTGTTTTTGCATGCTGTCTACTTTATCTATAAAAGCCCATAACATATTAATAATAGCTGTTTAAAATCCCCTTTCTGACAATTTCAACATCCTTGCTGGTAGAAATTGGCAAGGATGCCTGTTCAGTCTCTTCAAACTGTTTTTATGCCTTTTAGTATGTCTTGTAATTTTTGGTTGAAGCGTGGGTATCATGAACTGAGTAAAAGGAGCTCATGCAAATAGGCCTTTAGTGATGGGTGGTAAGGTGTGGAGGCAGGGGACACATTCTACAGTCCTATGATTGGGTCTGAGACTTTTAGTGAGCCTGTGTTCCTGGACTGTGAACTTCACAGTCTTTCTCAGGGTCCCTCTCACCATTTAGGTGGGACAGAAAAGCTATAGGTGGCTGGAATTAGATATTTCTCTTCCCCCATGTGAAAAGCTACAGCCAGCTAGAGTTTGGTGCATTTCTTCCCCCTGGTAAGTTAGGCTCTGATAAAATCCCGCAACACTGGCTCTGGTAAAGAAGCTTTTTCTGAGGGCAGAAGAACAGAATGCTCTTGCACATTTGAAAATGATTACTTTTTTCTCATCCTTCTGGAAGTATGATGGGATTTTTCTTTTTTTAATCCTTTAAAAATTTTTTAATGTTGTTCATTCACAGTTGTCCCCATCTTTCCCCCTTTACTCTCCCCTGCCCAACCCCCCCCCCCACCTCCCACATTCAATCCATATACCTCCCAGTTATCCTTGTCCATGGATACTTTATACGTATTTCTTGACTTGACCCTTCCCCTTCTTTCCCCATTATCTCCCCCTCTACCTCCCTCTGGCCCCTGTCAGTTTGTTCTTTATTTCCATGTGATGGAATTTTCTGATATTGACTATAAGAATCTGATAAAGTGTCTAGAGGTGAAATTCACAAAAGTATAGAGCCCCTCTGTGACTGGGTCTCCTTGGGATTTTTAACTCCAGTTTGTCCCCATTGAGCCTCTGGCATGTTGTGGATTCAGTTTAGCCTGCCCACCCTAGCACTGCAGGTGTGCATTCCATGGTTTCTGCTACAGAAAGTTTGGATGATCTGTGTTCTGCCTTTCTCTTTCATTTTGGAGGCAGCAGTTTGCCCTGGGACCTCACTTCTCTGATGGATCTAAGATCATGTGTTGATTCTTCTTTACAGCTTATTTAGCTTTTAGCATGTCAGTAGGACCGAGTGGCAGCTTCTAAGCTCTTAACATAATATACTGGAAATCAGACATCTAAAAACTATTTTTTTAAAAAAAGTATTCTTTCTTTTTTTTAAAGATTTTATTTATTTATTTTTAGAGAGGGAAGGGGAGAGAAAGAGAGAGAGAGAGAAACATCAATGTGTGGTTGCTGGGGTCGTGGCCTGCAACCCAGGCATGTGCCCTGACTGGGAATCGAAACTGCAACACTTTGGTTTGCAGCCCACGCTCAATCCACTGAACTATGCCAGCCCGGGTTCTAAAAACTATTTTTTTAGGAAAATTAAAAAAATGAACTAAATTAATTATATAAAACATCAATATATAAGTCAAACATTTCACTCCTGGCCAAGATGGCAGTATAAGTAGATATACTTAGCCTCTTCACACAACCAACAGGACAACAACAAATTTAAAAACAAAACAACAACCAGAACTGCCAGAAAAGTGAACTGTATGGAAGTCCAAGAACCAAGGAGATAAAGAAGAAACATTCACCCAGACTAGTAGGAGTGATGGAGATGGGCATCCTGGGTAGAGAGGACTCAGGCAAAGCAGTGGCTAGAGGACTGGCGGGTTGAAGCTACAGCTGGCAGAGTGGGCCTGGTGAGGCAGTGGCTGGCAGACCAGTTAGTCCCACATATGTGTGCAGATAAACTAGGAGGAACAGCTGAGGAGTGAGGCAGACTGTGCAACCCAGGGTTCTAGCACAGGAAAAGAAAGCCTCAAGACCTCTGGCTGTAAAAATCTGTGGGGGTTGCGGCAGTGGTAGAAAGTCCCAGCCTCACAAGACAGTTCATTGGAGAGAACCACAGGATCCTAGAATATACACAAACCCACCCACCATGGATCAGCACCAGAAGGGCCCAATTTGCTTGTGGGTAGTGGAGGAAGTAACTGAAAGCAGGGTGAGAACTGAGCAAGTGGCATTGTTACCTCTCTGACCCTCTGCCACATAGAGCACCACAGTGAATCAAAGTGGGTTGCCCCACCCTGGAGAATACCTAAGGCTCCACTCCTTATATCATAACAGGTGTACTGACACAAAAATATGGCCCAAATGAAAGAACAGATTAAGGCTTCAGAAAAAATACAACTAAGTGATGAAGAGATAGCCAACCTATCAGATGCAGAGTTCAAAACACTGGTAATCAGGATGCTCATAGAATTGGTGGAGTATGGTCACAAAATAGAAAAAAAAGTGAAGGCTAGGAAAACTGAAATAAAGGAAAATGTACAGGGAACCAACAGTGATGGGACAGAAACTGGGACTCACATCAATGGAATGAAACAGAAGGAAGAAAGAAACAATCAAATAGAAAAGAATGAAGAACAAGAATTCATAAAAATGAGGAAAGGTTTAGGAACTTCCAGGACATCTTTAAACATTTCAACATCCAAATCATAGGGGTTCTAGAAGGAGAAGAGGAAGAGCAAAAAATGGAAAACTTATTTGAAAACATAATGAAGTAGAACTTCCCTAATCTAGCAAAAGAAATAGACTTCCAGGAAGTCTAGGAAACTCAGAGTCCCAAAGAAGCTGGAACCAAGGCAACACACACCAAGGCACATCATAATTACATTAGCCAAGACGAAAGATAAGGAGAATCTTAAAAGCAGCAAGAGGAAAAGAGACAGTTACCTACAGAGGAGTACCCATAAGACTGTCAGATGATTTCTCAAAAGAAATCTTGAGGTAAGAAGGGGCTGGAAAGAAGTATTTGAAGTCATGAAAGGCAAGGACCTACATCCAATATTACTCTATCCAGCAAAGCTTTCATTTAGAATGCAAGGGCACATAAAGTGCTTCCCAGACAAGGTCAAGTTAAAGGAGTTCATCATCACCCAGCCCTTATTATATGAAATGTTAAAGGGACTTATCTAAGAAAAAGAAGATAAAAAATCTGCATAGTAAAATGACAAGAAACTCACAACTATGAGCAACTGAATCAAAAACTAAAACTAAGCAAAGAACTAGAACAGGAACAGAATCACAGAAATGGAGGTCACATGGAAGATTATCAGTGGGAAAGGAGGGAAAATGGGGAAAAAAGTACGGGGGAAAAGAAGCATAAATAGTAAGTACAAAATAGACAGGGAGAGGTTAAGAATAGCATGGGAAATGAGAAGCCAAAGAATTTATATGTATGACCCATGGGCATGAACTGAAAGAGGGAATGCTGGAGGGTGGAGGGGTACAGGGCAGAGGGGGATGAAGGGGAGAAAAAAATGGGACGACTCTAATAGCATAATCAATAAAATATATTTAAATGAAAATATAAATAATCACAAAAAATAAGTCAAACATTTCATATTTTTGGTTCTTATAGATGTTTAAGGAATAGAGTTTCTAAGGTCAAAGTGATGAAGAAGTAAAATTGCAAGTTATAAAAACAGTCACAAGGATGTAAAGTTTAGCTTGAGGATTATAGTCAGTAGTATTGTGATATACATAGTTATCACAATGCCAGATGGGTACTAAACTTATTAGATTGATCACTTCTTAAGGTATATAAATGTTTAATTATTTGTACACTTGAAACTAAAATGTTATGTCAACTATAACTTAAAAAGAAATTTTTAAAAGGAAATATATTTTCTAAATTATTGTTTTTCCAGTGAATGTTCCAGGTAGATTTTCTTGCCTAAATTGTGACTGAGCAAAAATTCTAAATCTTTTTGTGTTAGTCATTCTGATGAGAATATTAAGGACTCTACCAAAAATCCTAGAGTATCTTAAGTCACCTAATTATGTACAATATACAAATTTCAGTTTCATTCCTCATTTATTATTGTCAGGGGTATCCAAACTTTCAGTGTCTCTGGGCCACACTGGAAGAAGAGTGGTCTTGGCCACATATTAAATACATTGTGACATGTAATCACAAAAAAATCTCATAATGTTTTAAATAAATTCATGATTTTGTGTCGGGCCTCATTCACAGCCATCCTGAGCTGCACGTGGCCTGCGGGGTGCAGGTTGGACACCCCTGGAATGAGTTTCAGATGAAGAACACGTGACATAAACTTTCAAACTGCTCCTATTCCATATGTCCTTATGCTGATCATCCCAGATCAAGTACAGAAATCAATAAGAGAATGCTAGAGTTGAAGTAAATAAGATTTAAACATAAGTGGAAACAGCCAATATTCACCTCATTAGTTTTTACTGCAGGTAAACCATTTTTGCCACATTGTTTTATGTACAAATGAAGTACTATCGACTCATTTATATGATCACTTTAGAGTGAGTGAAAGGGACTTTTTATCTCTCTTATTTTCTGTATGTTGTCAATACTAATCTTGCTGTTCAACTATCCTAAATCCTGGTTGCTGAACGTTTTGGCATTTTTATTTCTGCCCAAGATTTCAAAAATATTATTTATTTATTTAGAATGCTCTTTGGGGGACAGAAAGTAATAACATTTAGTTTAACTTATTGTGGTTATTTTTATCTGTGTTCTTTTATTGCTGTGACTTTTCATATTACTTCTCTGAAAAAAAAAACTTTGTTCTACTATCATTAATATTTTGTACATTGATTTCCATTTCAACAAACATATCTCCCACATAGTGATATATTTTAAAGAAATTTTCAGCACTTCTGACTTGCATCTGAATCAATCAAATTAATGAAATTGAATGTTACAGAACTCAAAGTTACTGCGCTCTTCTCTCCTTTTTTCATCTGCAGCTGAAAGTTACTGCAAACATAACTGTATCTGTGTTTCCGAATCTCATGAAATTTTAACTTGTGTTTGAAGGTTAGAATTATAGTGCTGCTTTTCCAAGTGACTCCTCTTGTCTTTGCTGTTCAGTGTGTTCCATTTAAATATGGTTCAGAATAAGTAATCAGATATTTTTGAGACACCCTGTTAATGTTCCTTTGTAAGAAGCATAGAACACAGGAATTCATCTATTTATCAGGAGGTCAGACTATTCACTTGTTTTTCTCAGGTTTCAGCTATAATAGTTATGGAAGAGTAGAAATATATTCTTTGGTCTTATATTTGTAAACTTTATATTTATTACTCATGAAAACATTAAGCAGAAAACATTCTTTTAGTCAACGTATTTTATAAAATTAAATTAACGTATTGTTAGTTTTATATAAGCACAATGTGAAAATAATTTTTGTTCTTGTTCTACTTATAAAAAATAGTCCCTACTATAATAGTCCCATATTGTATTTGGTCATTAAATTAGATAGAAAATTTTGACTTTTTTCTGGTTTTAACTTTGTTGTGCATCAATATCATTCAAAGATTTGTTTAAATTTAGCATGACTTTATTTATCATTCATCTTTTCCCAAAGCATGTTTCTTTGTTATTGTGTTTACATATGTGTAACTAATAAAAACATAAATTGAATAATCTCCTGTTTGAAAGTGAGTATTTGTGAAGATTATACAAAAGTTTCAAGTTTCCCCTTCTTTAGGGAATTTTTTTTCCTTTTTTTAATATAAAAAATTTCAAGTTTAATTCATGTGACCTTTTGATTGGTTATATAAAAGAGGTGATATGGAAACATCTTGGTTAGTTGCATCTAGCTACTAGATCAAAGGAGAAAGTTCTCAGAAAAAAAAATAGCACAAAATGTTGGAAAGTGACCTCCATAGGGAAGAGCACACCTCAGAATGACCTTTCACATCTCCAGGTTCTTTTCTGAATTTGTGGTGTCATCCAGTATAGAAAGAATGCATTCTATAAAGCTTTGGAAATGGTACTTTTTGGTCCTTTTTTATTTATAATTATGGTAAGTGAAATTTCACATGGAGTTTCATCTCAAACTTACTGTGTAACAAAACTAATTTGATTTATTCTCAAAATAACTGAGAAAATATTTTATGAAGTCATTTAATAGGTTTTATTTATCTACATAATTTTTCACATTTTCTATTTTGTACAAAAATGATGTGCTCAAATGAGTGATCACTGACTGAAAACACTTTTTAATTTACTGAGTCTGGTCTCTTCTTTGAGATTATAGGTTTTAAATCCTAATAATACCATGTAGCTTCATGAAAATTTATTGGAGAATATACTTTCTAAGTGAACATGCTGCAATGTTTCTAATACTTTAAGATAAAACTTTCAAATGTTATTAAACCTGGTTAAGAACTTTCATGTGAACAGGTTTTCAAAAGACACATTAAATATTTGTTTATTGATTTCTTCAGAACTTATATTATTTCTATTTACCTAATGTGTATGTTCAATAACTTGGGGCTATATAATAAATTATCCCCAGCCCAATGGTGTCGATCATCCATGTATTCTGATCATGACTTCTGTGAGCCAGGAAATCAGACAGGGTACAGAAAGAATAGTTCATTTCTGCTTTACAGTGTCTGTGACATCAGCTAGAAAACTCTTAGATTGAGCTTTAAATCCATCTCAATGTCTATTTGTTTCCACAGGTGGCAGTTGATACTATGTATCAGCTGAGGCCTCTGTTAGGCTGGGCTCAAGATGGCTGTTTCATATCTAAACATTATATTCATAAGCCAAGTAGAAGTTACATGGATAGACACAGAAAGGGGATATTCCTTTGTTACAGAATCCAGCAAGGTATCACATGGATACTCTGGAAGTAATTTGGAGAAGCAAGTACTGGGCACAGAGCTGCTCTGAAAAGAAGTGGTTTTATTATTAAGACATATTAGAATGTATATTATCTGGGCAACTATCCTTTTCTGTCACTTTTGGTATTGTCTAAACCTCTTACAGCTTTGAGTTTTACTTTTCTGCAGAATTTTATTTGTTGCATAGCTTCTAATTCAATTGCAGCTTTTTAAGGCTAGAGATAATTATATTCTAGTTGAAACCATATTGAAATGAATTGTTTATCATCCTGTCTTCATCCATCCCATCTTCATGATAAGTTTAAATTCAAATTTATGGTCCCAGCCCTCTCTGTTTTATGGCTGCCTAATTGCTAAATGGAGTCAAAAATGGGGAAAATTTGGTATGTTTTCCCTCAATTGTATGTCATAATAAGGCAAAGAATATGTTTTATTAATAGATTAATGATGATATATTCATGTATAGAAGGAGTTACATTTTGATAATGGAAAGTTTCAATAAACATGCTAACATTCCTCTTATAAATATACACTAAAATAGCAGTTAACCCTAACTCAAAGCACTAAGAACCCCTACTTGAATGGGAAGTGATCTGATGGGTGTAACAGCTAGTTTTGTTTTACCATTTCACTCTCTGTCAAAACATTCATCTTGTATTTTGATTTTAAATTTGAGTTTTTCTCTCAATTTCCTTAGTAGAAAATATATAACTAGAAGGAGTATATTGGTTTAAAACCCCCTATACATAGTATTGAATATAGGAAGTATTACAACAAATAAACTAAACCCAGGTTTGTAAGTCACTCTTTAGCTTATGAAGATTTCAATATAAAAGTAATTTATTAATGAATGTAGATTACCAATTATCCTTTAAACATTTTACATTTATTTCTTTCTCTTTTTACTTGTCTTATGAGTATACAAGAAAGGAGACCAAAGTTGTGGTCTGAAACTAAACCAAAGTTATACGGCAGAGACCATATCTGATCTCAGATATTTCATATCTGATATGAGATAATTCATATATCATATTACTTAATTCTCCTTGGGGTTTTACCAAGCAAAGAAAAGCTAGGAAGAAATACTTGTCAAGTCACAAAACTAATAGCTTTATTTAACACAGTTTCTCTCTGTGAATGTACTGTTTTAGCATTTTATTGCTTAAAATATAACAAAGGCTGCCCTGGCCTGCTGGCTCAGTTGGTTGCAGCATCGTCCCATACATCAAAAGGTTGTGGGTTTCATTCTGAGTTGGGGCACATGCCTGGATTGTGGATTTCATCCCTAGTTGTGGCCATAGGGAGGTGACCGATCAATCTTTCTCTCCCTCTCTCTCCCTTCCTCCCTCCTCTTCCTCCTCTTCTCTCTCTCCCCATTCCTTTCTCTCTAAAATCAAAAAATATATTCTCAAGTGAGGATTAAAAAATAATAATAGCAAAGGCTTATCAAGTCACCACAATTTGTCAGATGATGAGCTATATAGACCCTTGAGAGAGAGAGAAATTAGTTTCTGTTTTTAAGCTTAACAGAAAATATAGATAAGAATTATGGTGCATGTAATAAGTACTATTTAGATAAGCACTATTTGTTATGAAAAATTGTGATTTTGCCAGTTGAACACATTGGAATGAATTAAAATTTGACTGTTATAGATACACAAAGATTTGGCTTCTGTTTATGTGAAGTAAATGACATTATATTAAATGCATTTTTATTCCTTTTTAGAGAGTATTTTTGCATATCAAATCTAGTAAATGTGAATCTTGGTAGGACTTGGGGGAGGAAATAGAAACTTTATAAAGGCTTAGTCAAAGTAGATGCTAGATTGAAGAACAGAGTGGGAAGCTCGAATGCCAAATGAGGAAATGTGCAGTTTATGTGAGTTTGGAATAAAGCTGTGTCTTCTATATTTGAGCAAAGAGTATGAGAAAAGAAAACAAATTAAAAAGACTTTTTCCCAAAAATTCTATAATCTTAACTTTAATCTAAGACTACCCTTAAAAATGACTCATTATTTCAAATCAGAACCTTCATTTTAAATTTAATCTGCCTCCTTAAATTTCTAAATCCCATCACAAATGCCTTTCTTGTCCGCCCTTTCTTAAATTTGGAACTCAACTATTTTTTCTTAAATTGGAAAATGAACTTTATAATATACTATTGAATATTATTACTACATCAAGTTGAGAACCCATGAGAAATCCAGAATGGGCTAAAGCAAATGCTACATAGTCAGGCCACACATTCCAACCCAGCATCTTCATGGAGCAGGGTTCCAGGGCACTTCTTTTTAATTCCACTAACCTCCACTAAACTTCTTCACTCCCTTTTTCTATTCTGTTCTATTTTTTTTCTTCCTTCCTCCCTTCCCTTAGATTAAAGTTTTAGACTTAACTGGTCACTGCTTTTCTCCTTTTCTCCCCTTCCCCTATGTCTCCTCAGGTATCCATAACTTCTTAGGTTACTTCCTTGAGATGCTCAACTTTTCTCTGAGCCTCTAATATTGATTACCATTTCTCCAGATAATTTTACCTTCATTCTATAGAAATCCAGGGGTGAGGTGTAGAGGAGGGTATGAAAAAAGTCAGATCCCATAGATAGAGCATATTCAAGACAATCATGTCCTTCATTGACCCACAATGGAGTGATGGAATTCCTCTTCTCTCTCTCTTTCCCTCTCTCTCGATCTCCCTTATAATAGCCAAATAACCCATATATCATATCACTTAATCCTCCTTGGATTTTACCAAGCCAAAGAAAGCTGGGGAGAAATACTTGTCAAGTCACAAATCTAATAACTTTATTTAACATCTTTTCTCTCTAATTTTGACTTCATCTTTGGAAAAAAAATATTTTCAATGAATTGTTAGTAAAACTTTGTAAAGATTGACATCATTTACACTAAATAAAAACTACCCTATTCAAATATTTAACACTATAATTTTAAGTCTATATGTTTCTAGAATGGAAATTTTATAGACTTAATGAACACTAATTATGTGATAGTCAAAATTTAAACTCAGTGTTAAAATAGATATTTTTTTGTCATAACATCTTTTTGTATAATCTTTCCATATGAAACTATTGACATATCTTTCTTGATTTGTAGTTTATAGAATTCCTTTTTCTTTTCTGTGAAGGAATCCCTTGGTTCTTTTTTCCTCCAGTCAATGTTGGCTCCTCCTCCTTAGAGATTTTTCATTTCCATATTTCTTAGTCACAGCTTCAGGTGAGAGATCAAGAATACTTGCATATCCTTTGGCAGAGCAGCTTTTTGACTGCTCCTACCCTTAGAAATTTTGGAAACCACATGTGTTTTAAGTTTAGGCAGTTTTAGTTCAGTCTCATGGTTTCTCTGGCAATTCAGTTCTCTCAGAAACTTAGTAGGCTGCTTATTTAATGACTACTAGAATGTAAAAGGATTTTTCTCTGACTTATTTTATCCTATTAAAATAATTATTATTTGCCATATCTATAATTTGATCTATGTTCTGAGTCTCTTAATTTTTGAAAAATTTTAATGGAAGATACAAAAACCATGTGTTTAGTTTCCTCTTTGTTTAAAAGCTGATTTTAATTACCTGTTCCACTTAAAATACTTTTCTCAGTTTTATCTTCTAGTACTTTTTATCTCAGAGCACTTGGTTTGTCTCATATTGCAAATTCAAAATTTCTTGAATATCTATATTTTTCTTTCATTTAATCTGCAAATTAACCAAGTCTTGTCTGAGTTTACCCATTTTTAATATTAATAGTACTCTGTCAAAGGCAGATAATAGCAATTAACCCATGAGTAACACTAAGTTTTCAAAAATCTTCTAGGATTACAAATTCATTAATTCATGATCTAGCTCCCAAGTCGCACTTTGCAACTGCAGGCAGTAGAAAGACCACCATCTTTTCAGTTTACAATATCCTATCAATAAAGCATAGCCCCATATTTTAGTTATTTGTTTGAGAAACTTCTAACTTCTGAGATTAATTTCTGTATTAGGACACACTAAAATACATTTTAACAATTGATGTTAAATTCTCAGTGGCCTAAGATAACAAATATTTATTTCTTGTTTCTGTAGAGTCCACTGTAAGCCTAGGTGAGTTCCCAAAGAAGCTGTCTTATGTGCAATAAGTAAGTAATCTGGGATGACCATGGTCCCCACTGTTCCATATTTCCACCATCTAGAATTTGTAGTCTCAAATTTGTCATGAGAAGTAAAGGTAAAGCTGAAGGGTCTCACACAGCAATGGAATCCTTTTACCCATAGGTGATGCACACAACTCTTCTTACAGTCCAGTGGCCAAAACTGATCACTTGTCACATGGCTCTGGTTGTCTGTAAAGGGGCAGTGACTATAATCCTCTCACACTCAGGAGAGAAGACTCAGATGTGAATGAACACTCCTGTGCCCCGCCTTTGCAAATTTTGCCTCTTATCTTCTAAAAGTGAAATCAGTATCCTTGTTAGAGCAGAGGCAGAGCCAGAGGTGTATATTCTTTCATATGAATAAAATTTTAAAAATCTAAATTCATGGCAATCAATTGTGGATATTTAGATTATTTCTTTATTCCAGATGTTAGTTGCTATCAGATAGCCTATTAAGGTGTGCATGAAAAAGACTTGTAACCCCCTCCTTAGTAGTTTCAAACTGTACTGCTATAGAATTCCTGTGTAAATTATTTCTTGTTTAACTTTGCTACTACTCTTCTGCTGTTGTTGAACATTATGTGGAATATTTTCTTAGTTCACAAACATACACTCTCTTCTCTCTTTCTCAGCACTTACCTAAATGACAGAATTATTGAGCATTTGGGGACAAAGTAGGCTTAAATTATAACAATACAAACCTCAATTTTTATAATAGTCATCTCTATGAAAAACAATTCTCTTTTAAATAATTTTTGATCTGCCCCTTTTTCTGCTCTTTATTCCCTTACCTACCATTGTCTATTACCTCTTTTTTCATTGTTGCTCTTCTCTCTCAGGAACAAGAATACATATATCTTTTATTTTCTTGTCTAATACAACTAACCTCTGAAGGATCTAACTCCAGATTATTACCCTTTCTCTGACATTAAGAGTAGAGTCCTATATTTTCATTTATAGCAGGGTGAACACACATTTCTTCTGGAGTTTACATTTAGCCCTCAGTAACTTGATTACTGCTTTCCACTTGGGTACTAAGGAAGACATTGCACAGACCTGGCTCCTAGAAGGAACAAAAAGTATTTCAAAGAAAGGATTAGATAAAAAGCTTATAGAAGGAAGAATCAGATTTGATTATTCACTTTGAAAAATAGTTTAGATTACTATCATCTTGTAGTATAGTTTGATATTAGGTAAGGTGAGTCCTCCAACTTTGTTCTTCTTTTTCAGGATAGCTGTTGCTATGTAGGAGCTTTTGTAGTTCCATATACATTTTTGAAATATTCGCTCTAGTTCTGTGAAGTGTCATTGGAATCTTGATAGGAATTGCATTGAATCTATAGATTGCTTTGGATACTATGAACATTTTAAAGATGTTAATTCATCCTACCTACAAACATGGTGTGTGCTTCTACCTGTTTATATTGTCTTCAGTTTCTTTCCTCAGTGTCTTATAATTTTCTGAGCACAGGCCTTTTACATCCCTGGTTAGGTTTATTCCTAGCCAAGTATTTTATTCTTTTTGAAATAATTGTGGGTGGGATTGTTTTCTTAGTTTCCCTTTCTCTTAGTTTGTTATTGGCATATAAAATTACAGCCAATTTCTGAATATTAATTTTGTATCTTATTACATTACTAAATTCATGTATTTATTCTAGTATTTCCTTGGTGGAATCTTTGGGGTTCTTATGTACACTATCATGTCATCTGTAAGTAAAGACAGTTTTACTTCTTCCTGTCCAATTTGGATTCCTTTTATTTCTTCTTATTTGATTGCTCTGGCTAGGACTTCCAGTATTATGTTGAATAAGAAAGGTGAAAGTTAACATCCCTGTCTTGTTTCTGATCTTAAGGGAAATGCTTATAGTTTTTGCCCACTGAGTATGATATTGGTAGTGGGTTTGTCATATATGGCCTTTATTATGTTTAGGTATGTTCCCTCTATTCCCACTTTATGGGGAGTTTTTATCATAAATGGGTGCTGGATTTTATTAAAAGCTTTTTCTGGATCTATTGATATAATCATGTGGGCCTGCCTTCCTTCCTTCCTTCCTTCCTTCCTTCCTTCCTTCCTTCCTTCCTTCCTTCCTTCCTTTTTCTCTTTCTTTTTTTAAATTTTATTTTAATCATTGTTCAAGTACAGTTTTCTGTCCTTTACTCCCATCCCAGCCCACCCACCAATCCCTCCCCACCTCTGACCCATTTCCATCACTCCTAGTTTTTGTCCATGTGTCCTTTATATTTGTTCCTACAAACCCTTCTCCTTTTCCTCTGAAATTCCCTCTCCTCTCCCCTCTGGTCACTGTCAGACTGTTTTCTATTTCAGTGTCTTAGGTTATATTTTACTTGTTTGTTTTGTTGTTTAGGTTCCTGTTAAAGACGTAAGATCATATGGTATTTGTCTTTCACCGCCTGGCTTATTTCACTTAGCATAATGTTTTCCAGTTCCATCCATGCTGTTGCAAAGGGTAGGAGCTCCTTCTTTCTTTCTGCTGCATAGAATTCCATTGTGTAAATGTACCATAGTTTTTTTTTTTTTTATCCATTTATTTACTGATGGACACCTAGGTTGCTTCCAGCACTTGGCTATTGTAAATTGTGCTGCTATGAACATTGGGGTGCATAGGTTCTTTTGGATTGGTGTGTTAGTGTTCTTAGGATATAGTCCCAAGCAGTGGAATCGCTGGGTCAAAAGGCAGACCCATTTTTAGTTTTCTGAGAAAATTCCATACTGTTTTCCACAGTGGTTGTATCAGTCTGCAGTCCCACCAACAGTGCACTAGGGTCTCCTTTTCTCCACAACCTCTCCAACACTTGTTGTTTGTTGCTTTGTTTATGATGGTCATTCTGACTGGGGTGAAGTGGTATCTCATTGTGCTTTTAATTTGCATCTCTCTGATAACTAGCAATATTGAGCATCTTTCCATGTGTCTCTGGATCCTCAGTGTGTCCTTTTTCAAGAGGTGTCTATTCAAGTCCTTTGCCCATTTTTTAATTGGGTTGCTTGTCTTCTTAGAGTAGAGTCATGTAAATTCTTTATACATTTTGGAGATTAAACCCTTGTCTGGGGTATCATTGGCAAATATATTTTCCCATATGGTTGGTTCTCTTTTTATTTTAATACTGTTTTCTTTAGCCATGCAGAAGCTTTTTATTTTGATAAGATCCCGTTTGTTTATTCTTTTCTTATTCTTTCCTTTATGTCCCTTGCTCTAGGGGACATATCAGTAAAAATGTTGCTGTGTGAAATATCTGAGATTTTCCTGCCTATGTTCTCCTCTAGGACTTTAATGGTGTCACGATTTATATTTAAGTCTTTTATCCACCTTGAATTTATTTTTGTATAAGGTGTAAGTTGGTGCTCTAGTTTCATTTTTTTGCACATAGCTGTCCAGTTCTCCCAACACCATTTGTTGAAGAGGCTATTTTTACTCCATTTTATGTTGCTGCCTCCTTTGTCAAATATTAATTGACCATAGAGACTTGTGTTTATTTCTGGGCTCTCTGTTCTGTTCCATTGGTCCATGTGCCTGTTTTTATGCCCGTTCCAGGTTGTTTTGATTACAGTGGCCTTGTAATACAGTTTAGTATCAGGTATTGTGATCCCTCCTACTTTACTCTTCTTTCTCAAAATTACAGAAGCTATTCGGGGTCGTTTATGGTTCCATATAAATTTTTGAAGTGTTTGTTCTGTGTCTGTGAAATATGCCATTGCTATTTTAATAGGTATTGCACTGAATGTGTAAATTGCTTTGGGTAGTATGGACATTTTGATGATGTTAATTCTTCCAATCCATGAACACGGTATATGTTTCCATTTGTTTGTGTCTTCCTTGATTTCTTTCTTCAGTGTTGTATAGTTTTCTGCATACAGGTCTTTTACCTCCTTGGTTAGGTTTATTCCTGGGTATTTTATTTTTCTTTTTGCTATATTGAATAGGATTTTTTTCTTGATTTCTGCTTCTGCTGTTTCACTGTCGGTGTACAAAAATGCCTTTAATTTCTGGATATTGACTTTGTATCCTGCTGTTTTTCCAAATTCATTTATGGCCAAGTGTATAGGATTTTCTATGTACACTATTGTGTCATCTGCAAACAGTGATAGTTCTGTTTCCTCCTTTCTGATTTGGATGACTTTTATTTCCTTTTCTTGTCTGCTTGCTGTGGCTAAAACTTCCAGTACTATATTGAATAGAAATGGTGAAAGTGGACAATCTTGCCTTGTTCCTGATCTTAATGGAAAAGATTTTACTTTTTGCCCATTGAGTATGATGTTGGCTGTAGGTTTCTCATATATGGCCTTTATTATGTCGAGGAATGCTCCCTCTATTCCCACTTTGCTGAGTGTTTTTGTCATAAATGGGTGCTATATCTTATCAAATGCTTTTTCCGCATCTATCAATATGATCATGTGATTTTTGTCTTTGCTTTTGTTTATGTGGTGTATTACATTTACTAATTTGCAAATATTGCACCATCCTCGCATCCCTGGGATGAATCCGACTTGGTCATGGTATGTGACCTTTGTAATGTATTGCTGGATGTGGTTTGCTAATATTTTTTGTTGAGGATTTTAGCATCTAGGTTCATCAGCGATATTGGCCTGAGGTTTTCTTTTTGTGTGTGTCTTTATCTGATTTTGGGATTAGGATGATGCTGGCTTGATGAAAAGAGTTTGGGAGTCTTTCATTATTTTGGAATTTTTGGAATAGTCTGTGAAGGGTAGGGGTTAGCTCTTCCTTAAATGCTTTATGGAATTATCCTGTGAAACCATCTAGTCCAGGGATTTTGTGTGTTGGGAGTTTTTTGATTACTGCTTCAATTTCATCTGCTGTTATTGGTCTGTTCAGGCTTTCTACATCTTCTTCATTGAGTTTTGGAAGATTATAATTTTTCTAGAAATTTGTCCATTTCACCAAAGTTTTCAAATTTCTTGGCATACAGTTCTTCATAGTAATTTCTCACAAATTTTTGTGATTCTGTGGTATCATTTGTAATTTCTCCTCTTTTATTTCTGATTGTGTTTATTTGGGTCTTCTCTCTCTCTTTTTTTTAAATGAGAGAACATTTTTAAAAAAGATTTTATTTATTTATTTTTAGAGAGGTGAAGAGAGGGAGAAAGAGATAGAGAGAAACATCAATGTGTGGTTGCCTCTCATGTGGCCCCTACTGGGGACCTGGCCCACAACCTAGGCATGTTCCCTGACTGGGAATCAAACCTGCAATGCTTTGGTTTGCAGCCCGTGCTCAATCCACTGAGCTACGCCAGCCAGGCCATCTCTTTTTTTTCTTGATGAGTGTGCTTAAAGGATTGTTGATTTTATCTTTTCAGAGAACCAGCTCCTGGATTCATTGATCCTTAGAACTGTGCATTTAGTTTCTATGGCATTTAGTTCTGCTCTGATCTTGGTTATTTCCTTCCTTCTACTTGCTCTGGGCTGACTTTGTTGTTGTTTCTCAAGTTCTTGTAGACATAGGGTTAGGTTGTTTGTTTGAAATGTTTCTATCTTTTTTAGGTAGGCCTGTATCACTATGAACTTCCCTCTTAGGACTGCCTTCGCTGTGTTCCATAAGTTTTGGGTTATTGGTAGTTCATTTTTGTTTTTTTCCAGAAACTTTTTGATTTCTTCCTTAATTTCATTCTTGACCCACTCATTGTTTAATACTGTGCTATTCAATCTCCATGATTTTGAGTGTTTTGTTTGTTTGTTTTTTTTTTCCTTGGGGTTGGTTTCTAGTTTCAGTCCCTTGTGATCCAAGGAAATGCTTGGTATGATTTTAATTTTCTCAAATTTGTTGAGGCTTGCTTTGTGTCCTATCATGTGGTCTATCTTTGAAAATATTCCATGTGCATTGAAAAGAATGTGTATTTAGCTTTTTGGGGGATGAAGGGCCCTATATATATCAGTTAAGTGCATTTCATCTAGGTCATTGTTCAGTGCCACAATATCTTTGTTGATATTTTGTTTGGAAGATCTGTCCATTTTTGACAGTGGGGTGTTAAAATCTATAATTGTGTTGCTGTCAATATCTTTCCTTAAGTCCTCTAAGATTTTCATTATGTATTTGGGTGCTCCTATGTTGGGTGCATATATATTTACAATGTTTATGTCTTGGTGGTTTCTTCCTTGAGTATCATGAAGTGACCTTCTGGGTCTCTCTTATGGCCCTTTTTTGGAAGTCTATTTTGTCTGATATGAGTATTGCTACCCTGGCTTTTTCTTCCTGTCCATTCGCTTAGAAAATTTGTTTCTAGCCCTTCACTTTTAGTCTGTATAGATCGTTTACCCTGAGGTGGGTCTCTTGTAGGCTGCATTTGTGTGGGTCATGCTTTCTTATCCACTCAGCTATTCTATGTCTTTTGATTGGAGCATTTAATCCATTTACGTTTAAGGTTATTATTGATAAGTACTTATTCATTGCCATTTTTTTACCTATGTTCCTCTCTCTCTCTACCTGTCTCTCTCTCCTCTTCCTTCCTTTCCTTAAAGCAGTCCCTTTAGCATCTCTTGCAGAGCTGGTTTGGTGGAGGTGTATTCTTTTAGACTTCTTTGTCTGAGAAGGTCCTTATTTGGCCTTCTATCTTCATTGAGAGCCTTGTTGGGTAAAGTAGCCTTGGTTGCAGACCTCTGGTTCTGCAGACCTCTGGTTCTCATTACTTGGAATATTTCTTGCAATTCTCTTCTGGCCTGGAGCATTTCCATTGAGAAATCAGCTGCTAGCTGTATTGGAGCTCCCTTGTATGTTACTTTCTTTTTCTCCCTCGCTACCTTTAAGATTCTCTCTTTGTCTTGACATTTTGCCATTTTAATTATGATGTGTCTTGAGGTGGGCCTCTTTGGATTCCTCTTGATTGGGACTCTCTGTATTTCCTGGATTTGTGTGACTCTCTCATCACATTAGGGAAGTTTTGCATAATTACTTTTTCAAATAGGTTTTCTATCCCTTTCTTTTCTTCTCCTACTGGTATCCCTATTCTGCAGATATTATTAGATTTAATATTGTCTTGCATTTCTCTTAAACCCTCTTCATTCTTTCTGAGCCTCTTTTCCTTTTCTTGCTCTTTCTGGGTGTTCTTTTCTACTCTGTCCTCCAATTCACTGATCTGATCTTCTGCTTCATCAATCCTGCTTTTGATTCCGTCTACTGTGTTCTTCAGTTCAGAAATTATATTCTTCATTTCCTCTTGGCCCTTGTTGATAGTTTCTATTTCCTTTTTCATGTTGATATAGTTTTCAGTTAGTTCATTGTGCTTCCCTGTAGTTTCTGGTAGATCATTGTGAGCTCATTGAGCTTCCTGATAATCATTGCTTTGAACTCAATATCTGATAATTGAGTTGCCTCTATTTCATTTAGCATTCTTTCTGAGGCTTCCTCCTTTCCCTTCATTTGGGGATTGTTTTTTTGTCTCCCCATTTTTTGTGAGACTCTTCTTGTTAGCCTCTGCTTCTTAAATTGATCTGTTTTGGCTCCCGGGGTTTATGGTGTGAACTTCTGTGGTAGAATATCTGTGAAATTCAGTTGTGTAGTCTCCTTTGGGTATCCTGGTGTTCACAGCTTCCACCTATTATTTTTTGTGATCAGTTGGAGGGGTAAGGCAAAATGGTTTAAGACAGCAAGAGAGTATTCTATGATATTTACAGTAGCAGCTGGTAGAGAAGAGATAGGAGATCCTTTGGCTATCTATAGTGTTAACTGAGATATTCCACCCAACTAGCCACTTTTTAGGGAAGAATGGAAAGAAGATAAGACTCTTGTTGGGGAGGGAAGGATTGCGAGTTGGATCTTGAAAGCAGTGAGGTTGTAGGAGGTCAGATTCTGAGGTAACATGAGAGTAAAGGATAGTAAATAGTTGTAGCATGTGATAGAATAGAGTTAACCACTGCAGTAATAGATTTCAGTAAACCATGAAGTGGGCTAAATTCTGGCAGGGGTGTTGTATAGTACTTACAGTTGTATGGAATATCTATTATTTACAGTAATATTAGAGCAACAATCATATGACATAATTTATGAGATCTAGATAACAAAAATAGGGAGTATAGAACCTTGAGTAGTGTACTAATGGAACACAAATGAACTGAAGGACAGTAAATTATCAATACACTATGAATGAGATAACAGGGGGGACCTGTCAAGTGATACAATATAACCAACCAAGCAAAGAAGACTATACAGAAAGAAGAGGAATACAAAACCCTATTAAAATAAAAGATGTGAGTATAATGAAAAATTAATAATACAAATATTCAATAACTTGCAGATTCTCTGTAATAGCAAAGTGAAATTTTTCTCGCTGTCTCAGATGTTGGGATGCCCCCTCTTTGGGTCCAACTCTGGTCTTTTCACAGTTCTGGGTTTTTTTTGTCTCACTTGTGGGTATTTAAAAAGAAAAAAGAGGGAAAAAAAGCATAAGAAGGAAGGAAGAAGAGATAAAATTGGGAAGAAATGAAGGAGGAATAAAACTCTTGTTGGTTTTAAACTGGCCAAACCATTTTTTCTGGTCTTGCTGGCTATAGCATGCTGAAGGGTGATTAATTTTGCTTTTCTCCCTTCTTGTTTAGCACTCAGTCACAAAGTCTCCCCAGAGACAGTCTGGTGCCTCTCTGCAGGGCCCTGGGTATGGGATTAGGGCCCACTTAAGCATGCTTTCCCTGGGTTTATGGTTGTGGGCCCGGGGCTCCTAATCATGTGGTTTTTCTCCTTCATTTTGTTTATATGGTGAATCACATTTACTGATTTGTGAATATTGTACCAACCAACCTTGCTTTCCTTGAATACATACCACTTGATCATGGTGTGTGATCTTTTTGATGCATTGCTGTATTCAGTTTTTAAATATTTTGTTGAAGATTTTAGCATCTACATTCATTGATGATATTGGCCTATAATTTTCTTTCTTTGTAGTATCTTTACCTGATTTTGGAATTAAGATAATGCTGGCCTTGTAAAATGGGTATGGGAGCCTTCCCTCCTCTTGAGTTTTATGAAATAGTTTGAGAACGAGAGGTGTTAGTTCTTCCCAGAATGTTTGGTAAAATTCAACTGTGAAGGCTTTCAGTCTAGACCTTTTGTTTGTTGGAAGTTTTTCTATTACTGTTTCAATTTCATCACGTGTAATCTATCTATTTGGATTCTCTGGTTTGTTCTGATTTAGTTTTGGAAGGTTGTATGTTTCTAGGACCTTATCCATTTCATCCATGTTGTTCGGTTTGTTGGCATATAAATTGTTCATCACATTTTCTTTCAACCCTTTGTATTTCTTTGATGTCAGTTGTTATTTCTCCTCTTTCATTTCTGGTTCTATTTACTTGGGTCCTTTTTTTTCTTGATGAGTCTGCGTAAAGGTTTGCAAATCTTGTTTATTTTTTTCAAAGAACTAGCTCTTGGATTCATTGACCTTTGTATCATTTTTTTTACTGACATAAAAACAGACACATGGATCAATGGAACAGAAACATAGCCCAGAAATAAACCCACACATTTATTGTCAATATTTGACAGAGGAAGCAATCATATACAATGGGCTAAAGAGAGTTTATTCAATAAATTATATTGGGTAAATTGGACAGATAAGTGCAGAAAAAAAAGCTAGACCACCTTCTTACACCACACAGCAGAATAAATTCAAAATGGATTAAAGACTTAAATAGTAGACCCCAAACCAACAAAATCTCAGATAGTGCCCATAGAAACTCTTTATCAGATATATCTTCCCAGGCAAGGAAAACAAAAGAAAAAATAAACAAATAGGACTTCATCAAAATAAAAAGGTTTGGCACAGTAAAATCATCAACTAAATAAAAAGACAACCCACAGACTGGGAGAACATATTCACCAATATATCTGACAAGGGGTTAATATCCAAGATTTATAAAGTACTTAACAAAACTCAACACCAAAACAATAAACAAGCCAAGTAAAAGGACCTGAATAGGCACTTCTCCAAAGAGGTCATACAGATGGCCAATAGATATATGAAAACATGCTTAATGTCACTGATCATCAGAGAAATGCAGATTAAAACCACAATGAAATATCATCTCATACCTGACAGAATGGTTATCAACAATAAATCAACAAACAAGTTCTGGTGAGGATGTGGAGAAAGGGGAACCCTTTTGCACTGTTGGTGGGAATGCAAATTGGTGCAACCACTGTGAAAAGCAGTATGGAAATAACTCAAGAAGTTAAAAATGGATCTGCCTTTTGACCCAGTGATCCCACTTCTGAGAATATATCTGAAGGCCCCCAAAACACTAGTTCAAGAGAATATAAGCACCCTTATGTTTATTGCAGCATTGTTACAATCACCAAAATATGGAAGCAACCCAAGTGCCCATCAACAGGTGACTGAATAAAATGACTATGGGGCATTTACACAACGGAATTCTCCTCAGCTGTAAAAAAGAAGAAAATTTTACCCTTTGCAACAGTATGGATAGACCTGGAGAACATTATGAAATAAGCCAGGAAGAGAAAGACAAATACCATCTGATTTCACCCATTTGTGGAATCTAATGAACAAACTGAGCTAACAAGCAAAATAGACACAGACTGATGCAGACACCAGCCTGCAGTGTCCATGTCATTATGGATGAAATGAGACATTCACACAGACTACCAAGTCTGGTGGAGGAAAAGGGACAGCATGGCTTTTCTTTTAAGGGGAGCAAAAGCCCTGGCTGTTACTGTGACTGGCCTTTATTGAATTTCTCAGCACATTATATGATGGTCCTCATTCACTATGCACAGGTTTGCTTTAGGTGGTTACCTTTTATAGAAAACAAAGGAGCCACTGCTGCTAATCACATTACAGAAGAGGGATATTTGCAAATGAAAAGGCAAAAGTGGATGAACCAGTTACACTCATCCCTGGAAGGTTTAGCATGGATTTTAGGAAGTTACTTTGCAGTAAATATCCTCAATTCAGGGTGAGGGAGTTTTTTAGCAAGAGCAAGACTCAAAGCGGCCTAGGCACATGGCAGGCCTGATTCCCCATGGAAGAAACTATCCGTAGGCATGGGTCCTGTGCATCTCTGGTTGGGAGCTGGGCCCATGCCACACAGAATAGTCCCCTACAACAGACTCATAAATGGAGAACAGATGACAGCTATTTTAGAGAGGAATGAAAAGAGAAACATTAATTGGTTTCCTATAATACATGCCCCTCCTGGGGACTGAACCCAACCTAGGTATGTGCACTGACCAGAAATTGAACCCTCAACCTTTTGGTATAAGAGATGAAACTCCAAACCAACTGATCCACACCAACCAGGGCTATAAAAAAGAAATTTAAATATATTTATTATTCTGTGATCTTGTTAATAAATGTTCAAGAATTATAAATACTGATAAATTCTGAACTCATGTAACAGAAAGAATTTCAGGACATATGAATGACCAGTTTATTAGAACAGTGCAAATTAAGACTTTCAATTTCAGAGGTAAAATCTATATTCTAATTGCAAAGAAAGAATTATTTAACAGAGAATGTCTATAATTTTCAATATATATTTATTTTGTAAAAGAAAACCGCCTGGTTTTCATCTTATATTTAATCCTTTGTGACACACCTTAAAATATATTCAATTCAAAATTCTAAAGAAGAAGTATCTTTCTTTCATGTGACTTCTTAATGGCAAAAAAAAAATAGATTGCAGGCTTATGTGTAAAAGGAAGAAATTTTAATAAAATACATCTCCAGGTTCATTTCTAATCAACCTTTATCACCTATTATGCACCCTATCAAAAATGAAAACGGCAAACTTGACAGGCGTGTCAAGATGAATACTTCAAAAAATACATGTCACCGTTTAAATAGAAAATATCATGGAAATGCTAAATTACAAAGAGTGAATCTTTAGTCTTTCCTCTACACAGAGATTTTAGGAAATGAAAGATAATGAGCAATTTTCTGGAACTATGAGCAGCAATCCAGTGATGAGCTATTAGTGCTGTTTCCTCTTGCTCAACAATCTGCTTGCTGGATTGGGTTGAGCTAATATGGACAGACTTAATTTGTAAAGAGATTATGTAAAACGTTGAAACTGTGTATTAATTAATGAATAATTATATAACATATTTTTGGTGGTTATCCAGAGCTTTTGTCTTTCTCCCTTGTCTTTAAAGCATGCTCTTTTGTTTCACAATGTCATTACACAATTTGAGAATATACAATGTCTCTTTAGTTTCTTTAAATAAATATTACAATTACACTATTTGCTTGTAAGTACTTAATAAGCATTTGGTTTTCATAGAAATTTATGATGTAGTTGTGGGTACATGCAAACTCGATTTAGGGAGCTTAGGGGGACAGGTTAGGACTAAAAGGTAGAAATATAGGCAAAAACTCTTCACTAAAATATGTTTGTTAGTGTTCTAAATGAGGGTAGTAATGATATCCAGGGAATTTACACTACCATGTGAAGTGTTAAATTTAGTAAAGTTACTTCCTAATTTTTTTCCCTAAGAATTCTTCTGATACCTTGTCACTTCAAGTGTCTGACTATCTGCAGAATGACCTGCAATACTCTTATTGTATAAAGATCCTACAATGGATGTGAAATTAATTGGTGTACACAGTACTTTAGTTAGGTGATTGAATATGACCAAAAATTAGTATCCTGGTCTATGTCATGTTAGGAAATGTAACATAGAACTGATCCTAACCTTAGACTATAACACTAATCTAAAATTAATTTCAATTCATATTTCCTGATAATTTTGTTAAAAAGAAATAATTTTATTCTTATAGGTATTTTAATATGTTAATATGGTAAAAATAGGTTATCATTAATTAAGAAACCTTAAAGAGCATATGGGGATTAAGAGTAAGTATACCTTGCCCTGGCTGGTGCAGCTCAGTGGATTGAGCGCAGGCCCGTGAACCAAAGGATTGTCGTTCATTTCCCAGTCAGGGCACATGCCTGGGTGGCAGGCCACTTCCCAGGGGGGGACACACGAGAGGCAACCATACATTGATATTTCTCTCCCTCTCTCCTCCCCTTCCCCTCTAAAGATAAAAAAAAAAAATTAAAAAAAGAATAAGGATACCTTTAAAAACATGTGGTGATTGAAAGTAATAAATATAGTACTCTTTAGATTAATTGGATATGAGTAATCTTAGATCTATTTTAAATAAAAGTTTGATAATTTTAATTCAAAATAAAATGCTTCAACTTTTAAAATGTTTTATAGGAAAATTAGATTAAAAGTTACACAGATTCTCTAAAATTAATCAAATTTGTAAGAATAATGTTTCAGAAATAAAGATGGGAATGAAGATGCAGAATGTATGGTGGAACAACAACTTCTCATCACATTCCACCTAAGAAATTATCATAATGTGGTACTTGCCATTTGCCCTCTTTTCCAGTTGTGTTTAGCCTTAGTTTCTGAGAATGAATCTGATCTGGGCTGTATCCAACAGTACCTTGCTTACTACTCTGAGTGCATTCAACTATGTTCTTTACCAAAGAGTTGCTTCCTAGACAAGCAGGCTCTTAGCAGATCGACATAGCAGAGAAACTCTCTGTCATTCTGCCAAAATGGGGTAAAAAGTGATATATCCATGAAGCCACTGAATTGCAAATAAAGTTGTTTAAAACTTATGTGAATATTAGAAGTTTATGCTTTTTAAAATTTCAATTCATAATTAGTTCTCAGATAATCTGAGACATAAGAATCAAACAATTCCCATGACTTTACTAAAAAACTTCATAAAGGTTTATCTTCAAATTTGTTCAATTACTACTTTAAATTTTGTCACATCAAGAACATTTAAAAGTTGAAACAATAGCCAGTTTAAAGAGTGTCTAACTTTTTTAAAATTGTATAAAATATAAGAGCTATGAGGAAGAGAGGCAATAAATGAGCAAGTTCTTTCTCATTTGTACCTCAGAGTAGGTACAAAGTGAAGATTTTATAGGAACATTGAAATATCTTTCCAAAGGTGTTGCTAAATAAATATAAAAGGAATGTATTACATATCTGTAGCAAATAAAATATTGTTTTTACATATTTATATGTTTCATAAATATGGATCTCTTTAATTATTTCTTTCTACATCTGTCCATATTTTTAATACTCAGCAATGAGAGAAATTATTTTAAATTAAAAAATTTAATTTATGTTTAAAGTACAGATAAAAACTAGGATTAATTATATTGGGGAATTAGTTACAAATTGTCATAATAAAAGTTTTAGAAGTAAAATATAAGCCTTAGAGTTAAGATGTACAAATAGAAAAAAAATAGTATGTATTTCAGGATTTTATAGGAAAATTATAGTGACATTTTGGAAAAAGGAAAGATGAGGTAAAACTTTGCTATAGTTTCACTTAAAATCAATTTTAAGGAATGCATCATCTTTGACTATGGATCAAAGCAACAGAAATAACCATTGTATTGAAAAATTTTGACTTTAAAAAGGTTTTGTGGCAAATTTGCAAATGGACCAAGGCTGTTATAGTAGACAAGAACAATGCTTCTATCTTGATAATAATTTATAGTTGGCATGGCTTGCCCAGTCTTCTTGTCATTCATTTCTTATAAAATAGCAAAGATCTTCATTTAGCAAATTAAAAAGAGGATTTTTATAGAGGTTCATGAGTCATAATCACAACTAAATATTAAAACATGAATTCAGAGTACAAAGAATAAATATCTTGGATGATACAGGATAGACTTGATAACTTTATTATTTTTACCACCTGAGTTATCATTTTTTTATTTTATTTTAACCATCTTTATTAAAACATGATTGACAAATACAATTGTATATTTTTAAATTGTATAAATAATGATTTGATGTATGTCAAATGATTCAACACATTGTAAAATATTTACCACAATGAAAAGCTTCCCACATCTGAGTTCAGAGACTTTCAGATACTGAAACTCATAGATCCCCATACAGATTCAACCAAAATAGGACTTCACTGAGAAATATTATAATAAAACTGTCAAAAAATCAAAGGTAAGGAGAAAATTCTGCAAGTATCTAGAGGGGAAGAAATTTTCTTTTATACAAACAAACCTCAATAAGAACATCAGCCAATTTATCAGCAGAGAGAATGGGATCATATATTCCAGGTGTTAAAAGAAAAAAAAAGCTGCCAACCTAGAATATTTTACCTGGCAAAACTGTCCTCCAGCAATGAAGTAGAGCTAAAGATTTTCCCAGGCAATTAAAAGCTGAGTGTGATTATTACCATTAGACCTGCCTTGTAGGAAATGCTTCAGTGAGTTTTTAAATCTGAAATAAAATGACATCCATTAGTAAAATGAAAGCATACAATACTATAAAACACACTGGTAAAAAAGGCAATGGCTATATAGTTTAATTCAGAATACTCTAATACTGTAATAAGGGTATGTATGGTAAATCACTTTAATATGAAGTTAAAGAAAAAAGTCAGGAATAACTATAGCTGCATTAATTTGTTAATGTGTACACAATATAAAAAGATGTAAATTGTAACACAAAAACACAAAATGGGGAAGAGGGCAGAAAAGGGTAAAGTTTTTATGCAATTGAAGTTATCACCTTAAAAATAGACCATTATAACTGTAAGGTGTTTTATGTAAGCCTCAAAATAAACACAAAGCAAAAAAAAGCTATAGTAGATATACAAAAAAGTAAAACTTACATTTAATTTCATGCCTTGGTTTCTCTATTTCTGAAATTTTGACCTAGATAAGCCAAGTTCATTCTTGAAAACCAGAGTAAAAATATTTCTGTGTGTGTATGTGTATATATGGTGACCCCCACAGAAACTCATGTGAATGAATGAATGCTTGAGCAGATAAATGAATAAAAGTTCAAAATTTTCTTTATATAAAGTTGATGTCAAATAGGTATATTTAATTTCTTGAATCCAGTCACATCAACTATAGAAGTTTATTCCAATTATATTAGAATTTTCTAACCTAAAAGCAAAATGACACGGAATTTTATGGTAACCTTTTAAAAAAAACATTTATGGCATTGGCTGCTGTGTCAACAGTTGGTTGGAGCATCATCAAATAACTGAAGGGTTGCGGGTTTGATTACTGGTCAAAGCACCTGCTTAGG
This sequence comes from Phyllostomus discolor, assembly GCF_004126475.2. Lineage (NCBI taxonomy): Eukaryota > Metazoa > Chordata > Mammalia > Chiroptera > Phyllostomidae > Phyllostomus > Phyllostomus discolor. Next base: position 59,005,692 of record NC_040905.2, read on the forward strand.
TTCTGAGGGTGATCCCTGGTGGACCAGGTGTGTACGGGAGGCAACCAATTGATGTTTCTATCTCACATTTGTTTCTCTCTCTCACTTCCTCTCACTCTAAAAGCCAATGAAAAAAATGTCCTTGCGTATGGATAAAAATTTCTTTTTAAATATTCGTGACCTTTAAAGTAAAGTAAATTGGGAATTGAAGTTCAGTACTTTTTCCTGTGGCTGGAATACAGCCTATTTTTAATTATTTCTAAACATTTATTTTGCCTTAGGATTATCTTCAAGTAATGCAGGGCCAGGCATCGAATGTTGATCCAATTCAGTCCTCAATACCATTGTTTTCACAGTTGTTCCAGGTACACATTAAAACAATTTAAAGCAAAACAAAATAAAAAATAAAACCCTACACTATCTGTTTTATTGTGAATCTCATTGAACCTGAAATTTAATTATGTTACTTTGTGGGTTTGTAATGTAGATTAATAGTTTTATTGTACTCTTGTGATTAGTTTCTGTTTGTTCTAATTTCTTTTTCTCTCCTTCCTGACCTTGAGGTGAAAAAACACAGAAGATGTATTCCTTTAATTTAATGCCAGTTTGAGGTGTTTCTCCTGCATCATCAGATCAATGAAAAGTAAATAGCCTACACTTCTTGTTTCACAGTACGGTATTGATCTTTCTTCAGCTTTTGCTTCCCTTTTCACTGCGTCTTGTGTCTTTCAACCCCTGGGACTGAAGTGATTGCCACAGATTGGACAAGCTAACAAGCGCTTGATAAGGAACCAGTGTTTTGTGGCAAACTCACATACACATGCTTGGTATATAAAGCCTGCTTCCGCATTAAAAGAAAGGTGCCATTTTGTGTGCGTGGCACAAGCCACTAAGAGAAAGAACTAGAAGGAAAAAACAAGGAAGGAAGATTTTTTTTGATTATCGAAAATCTTTGTAGATAGTGCTAAATCAGGTGATGAAACTGTTTTGATAACTAAAAGACAAGTTAGCTTGCAGGAAAATGCCATGTGTTTTAGCAAATGACTGGATGTTGGCAGCCTGTGGGTAAGTCTCTATGATCCTTCAGCGGCTATGCTTTCTCAAGAATGCTTGTTATTATGCATTTGTCTTGTTGGTTTTGGCTGTGGTTTTGATTTTTAACTTAAGGCTAATTGCTAATTTTAGAGTTTGAGATATAGTTATAATTTGGATTCCATGTCTAACACCTGGAAATATATACTTAAGCCACATATTTTATTTCATAAGCAGAATTAGAAGATATGTTTGCTCTTTTAACAATTTGACTTATTTGTGGCTTTTTATCTGAGGTGTAAAGATGTGAACTGATCTGTTTTAAACATGTCAAGTAATAGAAACAGAATAACTTTATAAAGCTTAGAAATACTTGCTTTACTCTCTGCCTGTCTCTAAGATGCTCAATGTAGGAATGAAAATACTGCAAGTTTTGGGTACTCCATGTCTATAGATTTCTCTAGCATTGAAAAATAGATAAATGAATAATTGATATTTTATCACATATTATTCTCTCCTTACAGAAGGATATTTATGCTGTACAGCTCAAGTTTTCTGACATCCTTTTAGGATGGTAGACGTCCAGTTCTTGACTCTTATTAGTCCTTGGTTCCATTATTAGGCAGCTCTGTAAATTAATGTATATGTCCATAAGAAAGTTACCCTTTAATTTCTTTTTGTGGTCTCCTTCCTTAATTTACTTTGAGAATCTACATTCATGCTATTATTCTGGACTCTACTAATGAAAGGAAGGTCACATGAAGGAGGAAATAAGCAAAGCTTTTGCTTCTTATGGAGCAACTTTTACCTCTGTAAGTATTGTGGAGGTATGAAGACATATACAATGTTTAGCTTATTATTAATTTAAGGAAGAATATTTACAATGCACAGATTCCTGATTCTGATATGCAAATCCCTATACAGTGATATATGAACTTCATATGGACACTGCTGCAATGCAACTTATCAGCACATTCTTTTCAATGTGACATGTTTATCATAAGGCTTTTGTTTTCTGAGTAGAATACAGTGTACATGGAACAAATTAAGCATAATGTTGAAGTTTTTGTATTTTTTCAGGTATTATAGCATTTTCTACTTCTTAGAGTTGAGTGATTTTTCTAACTCAAGCTATTATGTAATCCTTAGGGCAAACCTAGTGCTGATTTGAAAGCTATTAATTTTCTATTATAGTGTGCTAAAGATGTTCTACAGTGTGGCACTCACCTGCATTATTAAGTCAATGACCAATTGCAGAGTTGCTCTGTGGTGGTTGGAACTTAACTCAACCCTCTGGGATCTCATTTATTATTTGTAGATATTGATTTTGGAAAAGGAAAAGCTAAGATGTGTGAATATAATACTGGCTTAGACCAGGCCTAGAGCTGTTAACTCTTAATAGTCTGCATATTACATGTGTTACATGTGACTCTATTACACAGTTTGTGGTTTTAGCCAAGATAAATTATGCTGTTCACAATAAATATTAGTATCTATCAGTGTGTAAACACTGAATCCCCAAATGATCTTGCTGTATGTTCACAGAAATGTAGCTCTTGTTACACTTATAATTTTATGATGTCTTATAAATGTAAATAAAAGACTATTTACTTATATCATAAAAATATACTAAAAACAAATTCCCAAGTGTGTCTGGGATATGATCACTAATTAATGTGTGTATATGTGTGTGTGTCTATGTGTATATAGAGGGAATCAGTGATAAGTTTTTTTTCATAAAGAAACATTATAGTTTGGATAGTTCTAAGAGTTTCCTCAAGCAGCCTCAGAAACTTTAAATAAACAAAGGAGCATAAAAATTTGTGGGAAAAAATTTCACCTGAAAGAATCTAAAATTCAAAATAAAACTGGGGCAATCTAACATGGGTAGTCACTTAACTGAAGGGACCCCAAGACCCTGGTATGACATCAGTGCTCCTATAGGCTGACACATTTGCAAAGATATGCTCTTGTGAACTGCACACCAATCACCCTCTTACACCCTGTGTTTATAGCTAATGCTTACACTGCACACATTTTCTCAAAACCTGAATTTTCTCCTTCAAGTGTTGTCATTATTTTCATGAAAATGACATTTCTAGGTAGCCAAAGTCGTTAGAAACATTTATAAAATTATTTAGTTTTATTTAAGGTAAATACTATATTAATGAAAATTTATTTTTTATCCATCACTTTTATTTAATAATGAATATAAAAGAGCAATATCTATTATATTAAAACTAGCTTCACAAATAATGAAAGGAGATTATGTTGTTAACAGTCCATTTATTTGTACGAATTATCTGAAAATATTAGATTACTTAATAGGACATATTGAACTACTTTCTTGTGAGCCTTCCATGTTCAGGAATTACTCCTTGCCATGAAAAGGATGCATGGCATTTGGATTGCTCCCTCTTTAGCATTTCTGTACAAAATCCACCAGTCCGGTCTCTCATTTGCAACTAATGCAAATGAGCATATAACTAAATTCATGTATTCATTTTTAATTGAACAAATATGCTGTATTTATTGTGTGTTCAGTGTACTGGATCATAGAAATATAAAGAAAAACAAGATTTACAATAAGAATTCAGTATATATTAAAGGAAAGCAATAAGACCAAGTTTTTGGTTTTTTAAAAAAGTTCGAGTAGACTAATAAAAAGCTATAGTTTATGAAGTATAACTTATGATAAAAGCAAAATGAATGTACTATACTGTGAGAATACACTAAAATATAAGCTTTAATATTTTTCAGCATAAATTTAGTGTTTAGAATTTGCCTTTTGTTTAGTAATATGTAGAAAGATGTCTAAAGAATTGCTTGATGAATGCAGTTACTTGTTAAACCAATATTTATTTAGTATCAGTTATTTAATAAAAGCTAGAAGGGTAGAGAAAACAAGGTGCGTTTTAGCTCATACAAGGACACAGGTATGAGAGTAAGACACACAAAGCCTTAATGTGCACTCACCCTTTAGAGCATCCACTCACTACAGACTTTTTGGTGAAATGTAAAAGGAATGGTGAGTTTTTCAGTATTTTTTTCTAACCATTATTTCATAATGAATTGATTTTCATTTTGACTTTAATCAAAATTGATGCAATAATTTTGTTGGTATATATAATTTTTGTATCACTAATGTAATATTTTAAACATAAGATATGAAGGCTTCTGTAGATTTTTATTATTTCAAATATTGAACAGACTGGGTCCAGTTTAAGAATCAAGCAGACACCCACAAATTAATATCACTGAATTTGGCTTAAATTACCAAATACCTAGTAGTGAAACTAGATACTAAACTCCAAACATGCTAACAATAGACATAGCTGCTTAAATGGTGAGATGGATATGATAAGACATCTCACAAGGAAGTTTTAAGTAGGGTAGAGACCCAAAATCAAAGCTTAAAAACTGAAGATTAAATGCTTCAGACTTATAAAGTCAAAGGTACATTTTCAATGATATATCTGTGATCTGACACTAAAAATATTTTCTAAGATGCTTAACATTTTCTCATTTAAAGTAATTGACTTCGAGTATTTTTAATATAAAAATATAATTGACCAAGTGTCAGTATTTTTAGAGACTGTATTTATTTATTTTTTAGAGAGGGGAAGAGAGGGAGAAAGAGAGGAAGAGAAACTTCAGTGTGTGGTGCCTCTCATGCACCCCCTACTGGAGACCTGGCCTGCAACCCAGGCATGTGCCCTGACTGGGAATCGAACCTGCTACCCTTTGGTTCACAAGCCAACACTCAATCCACTGAACCACACCAGCCAGTGCAGTATTGTTAATGAGTACTCTTTCCTACTTATTTATTCATCAACAAATGGCAGTAGCAACTGACAATGGGCAGTAAACATTGTAAATGGTTTTACATGATTAACTGTAAGATCATAGTTCAGGTAAATACCTATGTCATTCCTTTAGGTAAAATGGAAGCAAAACAGCCCCAACATGATGCTAATTTTTGTACTATTTCCTAATTTCCTCATAATGACTATGAGGCTATGGCTTTTCTTTTTTCTTCCTTTTCTCACATGATTACTGTGGTATTGTTATTGCACATTAAAAGCCAACATATGAATAGCAAAAAAATAACTGGGTGTATTGTTATTTTTACTACTTTAGAAGATACATTCTTCTGACATAATACTCTTATATGAACATCATCTTGCAGTATGAGTTGTTTGTTTTTAGTGGCTTTTGAAATAGAGATCACATGGAGAGTTATCAGTGGGAAGTGGGAGCAGGGAGAATAGGGGAAAAGGTACAGGGAAGAAGAAGCATAAATTGTAGGTACAAAATAGACAGGGGGAGGTTAAGAATAGCATGGGAAATGGAGAAGCCAAAGAACTTATATGTATGACCCATGGACATGAACAAAGGTGGGAGAATGATGGTGGGAGGGGGGCTACATGGCAGAAGGGAATAAAGGGGAGAAAAATGGGACAACTGTAATAGCATAATCAATAAGTATATTAAAATTTAAACACAAAATAAAGTAGAAATAAAGAAAAAATATTACCATGAATTTGCCCCCAATGCAAAGAGCTTCAGCAGTGAGATTTGAAGCAGTCAGTCATGTAACACATAAAGCATTACTCAAAAGAGGAAGTCTGAGAAAATGGTCATTGTTGGGTTCATGTGAATAGGCAATGAACACACAGTTTCTCTATCACTGTCCTTTCATCCACTCAGAGATGCTTTTGACCCTTGGTCAGAAAAGATGCCAATGCTAAGAATGGCTCTTACTGCTTTACTGTAGTTTACCTATGTGTATGTCTAGGACCCTAGAGCAGCAGTCAGCACTAAAATGTATATGGCCCAGGTTTTTAGCTCAGTCTTGATGTTATCTAAGAAAATTATTTAATTTCTCCCTATGATTAAAATGTAATTTTCTCCCCCTTTGATTCTCAACTATGCCAATTCATGGTCTTTCTCCTTGTACATTCCAAAAATCAAAATTGCATGAGGACTGAAACTATCATAAATTTGTGCTCTCTAATTAGATCTTCACTGTTACCTCGCTATGCTTTTGTTAAACTTTCCATGATTCATACTCCCCAGTGACTGTGTCAACCATGTTTGCATACTTTCCAAATTTAAAAGCCTGCCTCTTCATGCTCTATAGTAGACTTCTTGGCCAGTTCATATTTGATTCACTTGGTTCTCCTCTGTCCTGCAAGAATCATTAAACTTCCCCACCTCCTTTTTGTTAGGTGGGTGGGGCCAGAGGATTTTGAGTAGAAATGGATTGAGTTACTCTCAGGGGAGAATACCCAACATTCTCTGCCCCTGCCTTTTGTGACCTGGAGACCTTGTGATCCAAATAAGGAAGCTACAGAGTAGTAGAGTTTGTCAGACTGAACTGTCATGTAAGAAGCAGGAAAGCCAGTTGTCATGGAACATCAGATTTTCATGAATAAGAAAGAAAACTTTGTAGTTTTAAGACACAAGATGTTGAAGATGTTTGTTTTATGTAATAGCCAAAGGCATCTATCTATGGGAGACCATTCTGCGTGGTGTGGACCCAGACAGGATCCACGCCCACAGATAGGTTCCCCGGTGGGGATCAGGCCTGTATTGTACCTAGACTGCTATGAGACTTGCTTTTGCTAAAACTCCCTCACCCTGAATTGACACAGCAAACATTTACTGCATATCTTTAAAGTAACTTCCTGAAATCTATGCTAAACCTTGCAAGGATGAGCGTAACTGGTTCAACCACTTTTCCCTTTGCATTTGCAAATATCCTTCTTCTGTGATGTGATTAGTGGCATCCTCTCCTTTGTTTTTGGTAAAAGGTGACCACCTAAAGCAAACCTGTGCATAGTAAATGAGGACCATCATGTAATGTGCCCAGAAAAGCAATAAAAGCTTGTTAAGGCAAGGGTCAGGGCATTCTCCCCTTGAGAGAGTGGCTGTGCCATCCCTTTTCCTCCACAGGATTCAGTAGTCTGTGTGAATTTGTTGTGTCTCATCCACAATATTGAGGACCCCCTGAGGCAGGGTCCGCATCAGGCATCCTAACTAACACACCTTTACGTTTAGGTGACGATCCTGTTACCTATGATCTTAATAATGTCAGATAATACAACACATTTTCTTTTACCATAAGATGATTGTATTTATATACTTCAAAATATTTCTGTATCTTTCTGTGCATCAATGTTAAAGGAAGAATTATATAGTTCAACTCTTTAATTATAATTCTTGTACAATGATCATCAGCTTCTCCTGAGACAACGTTTTATCAAGTAAACATCTTCAGTGTAAACATTTTAATAAAATATGATCACATTTTCTTCATTTCAATACAACTTTAAAATTGATATTATTGTATATAGCACATACAAGGTATGTATATATATTTGCATATACTTATCGTATATAAAATTATGTAATCCACAAACATTTTTAAGGTCACACAGCTGATACTCAATGGATCAGAATTTGAGACCAAATGTTTGTGAGCAGAGATCCATGACTCTCTCCTCTCTTCTACTCCACCTTCTTTGAAATACCTTAATCCTTTGGTCTGTGCAATATGTACTTACCCTAATTATCATTTTACTTCTGTGGATTCAATCTATTACCTATTAACTATTTCATGCTACTTATATGCCTTAGGTGAATAACTGTCTTAGAAGCTAATTTTACTCAAGTATACAGGGATAATAATGCCTAATTGACAGTTTTTCATAACTAGGTGAAGTAATATAAACATAACTTAGTTTCTGATACATACTGATTTTTGAGAAATGTTAGATGTATATTTCTTTATACTTTTGCTTATATTATTATCCTCTTCCTGAATTGAACTTTTCTGTTTTTTTTTTGTTTCTATGAAGTAATTATCAACTTTTAGACATGTATATAATTATCTCCCTTCTCAGCTATTTGTTGTTCTCTACTCGAATACTTGTATGTTTTGCTTATTTTGTTCTATTTTTCTATTATGTACACATGCCTGATTTCCAAATGGATTCTGAATTCCCTAAAGATGAACTAGCATATCCTCATTTTTCATTTATTATAAGCATATATGATACAGCTGCTGAGTTTTTTCAATGGGTACATATTATTTGAATCTCTTCATAAGAAAAATACCATTTCTGTTTATCATATTTATCAAACACTCTTGGAATTCCAAAGATAGTATAAGGTCAAAGTGACATGTCATTAATATCACTTGCTACATTTGTATGATATTAACTCAGCTCAAAGTATAACATTGGTTACTTTAAAATAAACTAACAAATATAAATAGAAACAGACTCATAGATACAGAGAACAGAATGACAGCTGCCAGAAGGGTAGGGAGTTGGGGGGCTGGATGAAAAAAGGTGAAAGGATTGAGCAAAAAAAATATTCAGGCACAGATAACAATATGGCAATTACCAGAGGGAGGTGGAGTGTGGAGAGGTAGAAGAGAGTAAGGGGGGGGGTAAGTGGTAATTGAAGGAGACATGACTTGGGTTGGTGATACAATATACAGATGATGTATTATAGAATTATACACATGAAATCTATATATTTTTATTAACCAGTGTCACCCCAATAAATTCAATAAAAGAAAAAGAAACATGACTTTCCTGTCATGACCCTAGGAAAGCAGCTCTTGACCTTTTATTCCTCTAGTCTCTACCCCAGGATTAAATAGATTAGCAGTATTTTTCTCATTTAGAATTTTAACTCTTTTCTCCAAAGGTATATTAGTTATAAATGATTGGTTGAGAAGATGCAGCTTTATCTATAATTATTTTTTCAGTGGTGCTGTTTAGATAGTAGAAGACCAATGAATATCAAATTGTTTTTTAAATGTATGGTGAAGTTTTAGCTACCACAAATGATGACATAAAATGCATTATGAAGTTGAAAACATAGGAGCCTAATCACATGAATTTATTTATTTCCTGTCCTTTGCTAGGTATTTAGTAACAGATTCTCAAAATAAGATTGTATGTAATACATTTGTTAGCAAAATATTTTGATTCACAGGAACATCCGTCAATACTGCATATGGTACTGTTACTATATTTTTACATTCACTGTCTCAAGTTGGTTACCATAGCCTAGAGTTTAAAGCTTTTAACTCTTATGTTCAAAGAATAATGTTTCTGTTCATTTTAAATGCAAAGTGCTTCTGTAGCAAGTCATGATACAATGTCTCAGGAGACGGATGAAGCTGCCACACTTTTCTTTTAAACTGAATTAATGCTTGTGAAGACTGACATCCTTGAAGACTAAAGTGCTTCAGTTACAGAAAGTAACTACAACTCAGGAGGGGCAGTCACTGGCTTTTACTATTTTGCAACACAAATGCATAACAAAAGACTTGCCAATGTCTTGTCTCCCTTAATTCCCTCTTTGCTAAACTCCTATCCCTAACACTATAATTTCTACCATAGCTTGTTTCCCTCATATATACTAGTTGTGGAAAGCCAAATATATGTATCAGTGAGGTCAAGGGGTCATTCCTATAGTAGTGTTGCTCTGGGAGGGGTGAAGTGAAGCCTGAGGGCACAGGCTCCAAAGCCAGACAGACCAGTAATTGCATCTGTGCTTAGCTACTTATTGGGTACCCTGACCAAAGGCCTAACTGTGTTCAAACTTAATTTGTCCATCAGTAAAATGGATATATTAATAGAACCTCCCTTACAAGGATGGTATGTGAGTAGATTAAATAAGAGAGTGGAAATAAAGTCTTAAAATTCTTAATATAGTATCTGGCACATGGTAAACCTTCAATTTTATCTTCGTCATTATAATGTGACTGATGCAATCATAAGGACTTCTCATCTTTCAGTGTTGATCAGCCTCAGGAAGACTATCTGGCACTACCAGTTGTGTGAAGATGCTTACATTTATTTCTGCATAGTTCATTCTCTCCTTACAGACTGTGTTGGCCATATTATAATCAGGCTGTGATTTGGTAGACTGAAGGACAAGAACGCGTTTGGCACTAGGCTGTGTCGTCTTCAGCCACCACCCCATTTTTTTAAAGAGGAGGTTCACATCTACTCTCAGGGAATCCTCTTTCTGGACAATGTTTATGAGAATGTTAACAGAATATGTCTTTCCTTCTATTTATGTCGATGCCTTTTGATTGTTACTTTCTTCTTTTATATTGGGACTCCAAAAAAAAATATTGCTTCCCTAGCTGTGTAAGAATTATATATCTCAAAGAGAAAGAAACATCCCCCAAAGTAGTCTAGCTAGTAGTATTGCTGTACTTAGTGTTGCATATACAGCTAAATTTAGAGGAGAAGTAAAAAAGAAATGATTTGTTACCTTCCATTTGAGTTACTCCCTGTTACCTATTTTTACCTATGGTCTTAATAAGTATATGATGTGTGTATTAGTTTGCTAAGGCTGTTATAATACAGTGCCTCAAACTGAGTGGCTTAAACAACAGAAATAGACTGTATGATAGTTCCAGAGGCCAAAATTCTGAAATCAGCATGTCAGGGGCCCTGCTTTCTCTGAAAGTGTGAGGGAAGAACTTGTTCCATATTTTTCTCCTACTTTTGATAGTTACTTGGCTGTGGCAGGATAATCCTAATCTTTACATGGCATTCTTCCTGTGCATGTGCCTCTAGGTCCGAATTTTCTATAAGAGTATGAGCTATAGTGGATTAAGGGCCAACTCCATTCCAGTATGACATCATCTTAACTATTTGCATCTGCAGTAACACATTTCCAAACAAGGCCACACTCTGAAGTATTGTTGGTTAGGACTTCAACATATGACTATGGGTGGTGGTACATGGCTCAAACCATAACTATGTGATGGAAGACATTTTTGATCTAGTGACTCTGAGTACAATAAATATGTTTATTTTTATATGTTAGGAAATATCTTGAAGTTATTTAAACCAGTCCAAGTTATTAAACATGACTGCAAAAGATGGTTCCTTTTCATTAGTTGCTATTGAAGCTGGCCTGGTTTCAGAAATTAAATTCAAGGTTAACACTGTCTTGAACATAATTCTCTTCATTGTATTATTTCCCAGGGACCTTTTGGGGGGTATTTAAAGTATTAAACATCAGCCCTCGCTGGTGTAGCTCAGTGGATTGAACACAGGCTTTGAACCAAAGGGTCATGGGTTTGATTTCCAGTCAGGGCACAGGTCTGCACTGTGGGCCAGGCTCCCATTATGGGGCACATGAGAGGCAACCACACATTGATGTTTCTCTCCCTCCCTTTATCCCTCCATTCCCCTCTGTCTAAAAACAAATAAATAAAATCTTTAAAAAAATGAATTATCAGCTCCTGATGACAAGGATCATGGCTTATATGACCCTTGTCATCTTTCAAAAAATATTAAAAATGAGACAAATCAAGAATATGATCATTATCACTGTGAATTAAATATTTCTATTATTTAAGTTACAGGAAGTTCAATTCTTAATTGGTCAACGTAGTTGTCTGGTGCACCACAGAGAGATCACATGACAGCGGTGGCCTAAGACATCGGGAGTCATGAAAGGCACCACTTTGTTAGTGCCATCTGAAAGGAAAGACTGAATCAAAGACTTGTCTTTTTTATTGGCATTGTAATTCACCTGAAGAGACACTTTGAATAATTCTCTGCAAGTGATTGTAAAAATAGCCACACAAATATGTGCTTTAGTTCATTTGAAAATGAATAACATGTCCAAATTTTGTATACTTAAATCAGATTCTGGAAATGGAAGTGATGACCTAGGTTACTTCACAAAAATTGGCATTTTGAAGACTGAAAAAAATATATACATAATTTTAAAAAAATTCAAAGTTTATGAAAAGGTACTCATACTTCAATTTGTGTTCTGCTACCAAGTTAAAGGAGTAACAAATTGCTATTAAGTTTTTATTTATTTATTTTTATTTTGAAGTTAAAATGCAATTGTTAATTAAAATAATTTATATGAGCTATATATTTTTATAATAATTTCATAAAAATACTTTTTTTATATTTCCAGCATTTTTTGCTTGCACATAATGAATTTCATTTATTATTATACAATAGAGCTTTTCTGCATATTTTAGAACATATTGAAACACAAAAACAATTACTCGGCTTTAACTTAAATTGTGCACTAGACAAGATTGCATGTAATAAGAAACTTTGCAGACTTCTTAGTATATTTGTTTTTGATTTTTCATGATGAGATTTAGTTCACTTCAATGTAGATTCACAGAGAGATGGTGGACTAGTAGAGAGATCTATTGATAGATATGTATTTAGTGCCTGAAGGATGTATTTAAAAGAATATTTATGGTAAGTAGTTACCACTTTTTGTCATATTAAAGAGCATTCATTCATTGATATCACAGTGCCAAGCACCATTCTAGATGTACATGAAAGCACTGTCTACCAAGGAGGAGACCAAGATTCAAAGAAGTTGCTTTTCATGACCACACAGCCAATAATAGGTTCAGGATTCCATGTGAATCCAAAGGTTTTGTTTTCTGTTACACCGTATCACTTGTGTATTATAAAAAGTATACACCTGTCAGTATATACATTTAAAAATCTGTCTTAATTCTTGATATATTATACAACTTTGAAAAATGATACATAATTATGGCTTCAGGAATGACTTGCCAAATCCTTATAGCAGTTTACTGTAGGACCTCAGATCAGAAGAACATGGGTTTGGAGTAAACCTGTCTTTGTGACCTGAAGGAAGTCACTCAAACCCTCTCAGCTTCAGCCTCCCCTTCAGCAAAATGGGGCAATCATGTGGTTGTTGTGAAGGTTATCTGAGATAATAAGTGTTAAAGGGCCATTTAGTAACGCACAGGAAATTCTCAGCAAACATTATGCACTGCATATTCTTCCATTCTGTCTTTCCACTTTCTTAATAGTATCTTTTGATCAGCACACATTATTTTATTTATTTAATGTAAACATTTTAAATATAAAGCAAGTAGTTAAGTATAAAGGGCATACAATGCCCTTTTGATATAGATCATGTATCAGAAATCTATACTTGAAACTTATATAATCTTATTAACCAATGTCACTCCACTTAATTTAATAAACATGAAAAAATAGTAAAAGCAAGTGGAAAAAATGGCACATACAATTATACAGAAGTGATGAGGATTGTTAAAATGAACCCGATATGTTACACAGCACTTAAAACTTTAACTTTTCAGTACCTCAGAGGATCCCTTATCCCACTCTGTTCATACTGCCTTCAAAAAGATAACTAGTATTCTAACACCATAGAACAATTTTATTTATTCTTAAACTTTATATGAATGGCATCATAGATTATGTACTGTTTTTCTTCCTGGGTTCTTTTACTTTACATTGTATTTGTGTTAATTTAGATATGTTTATGCATGTAGTTGAAATGTATTCAGTTTTAATGCTGTATGGAAATTTATTGTTCTGATAGTATATCATCTACTCTCTATATTGTTATGGAACATTTAAGTTGTTTCCAGTTTAGTGTTATAGTCAATCCTCTGTATCCACAGGTTCTACATCCTTGGATTCAACCAACTACAATAAAAAAACAATTTGGGAAAAATTTAGGTTGTTGCTAGTGTGTACTATATAGTTAGGCCCACATCGGTACTGAATATGTACATAGCACTTATATTGTATTAAGTATTATAAATATTCTACAAAAATTTTAAAGTATATGGGAGGACGTGCATAGATTATACGCAAATACAATGACATTTTATATAAGGGACTTGAACATCAATTCCGCATGAACACTGATGGGTATTATAAATAGGGCTGCTTTGGCCCTGGCCAGGTAGTTGAGTTAGTTGGAGCATCAATCTGATGTGCTGTGGTTCTGGGTTCAATCCCGGGTCAGGGCACAGGCAGGAATCTGCCAATGCGTGCATCAACAGGTAGAGTAGTGGGTTGGTGTTTTCCTTTCTTCCTCCCTCTCTCTCTCTAGGGAATATATATATATATATATATATATATATATATATAAATAGTGCTGCTGTGAACATTCTTCTTTTTGCCTCCTTGCAAACAGATGTGTGAATTTCTCTGGGATAAATATCTAGGGATGGAATTGCCAGTTCATAGCTTAGGCACATAGTCAACTTTATTAGATATTGCTAAACTGTTTTCCAAAGTGGT